>NW_010305900.1:21645-21847 GCF_000700745.2 Antrostomus carolinensis
CTCGGGGGGGGGCGAGGGGCCGGGAGGGAGCCGCAGCCCTGCTTGCCTATGTCCCTCCGGCTGCAAGAGCTGGAGAGGGCGAGCTGCCAGGGTTAACCGCGGGAGGTTACCGGGAGGGTCCTCAGCCCGGCAGACGCGTTTCACAAAGTGATGGCACATTGTGCGTGTGCGTGAGTGCGTGCGTGTGCGTGTGCGTGTGCCC
>NW_010305900.1:22068-22680 GCF_000700745.2 Antrostomus carolinensis
ACTCGGTGGCACCGCGGGTGGGAGTTCGGCGCCTTGCCTGACAGCGAATTTCAGGGCGGTGGGTTGCACAGTCGAAGTGGGGAGAGGGGGCCCGGCTGTCCCCGCCGCGGGAGAAACAGGGGACGGGACGGGCGGCCGCACCCCTCCCGTATAGTCTGAGCGCTCTGCGGGGGCTGCTACTGTGCCTGCGGGGCTGCGTGTCGCCGGGCTCGGTGACCAAAGTCTGGACCGCCGCGGGAGAAACAGGGGACGGGACGGGCGGCCGCACCCCTCCCGTATAGTCTGAGCGCTCTGCGGGGGCTGCTACTGTGCCTGCGGGGCTGCGTGTCGCCGGGCTCGGTGACCAAAGTCTGGAAGTGGGCGTTCATCGGGTGTTCGGGGCAAGAGCTGTTTCTGGCTTTTACCATTCATTCACCCCAATCCCGCAGAAGCAGGGATCCCTCAGGGCGAGCGGGAGCAGCCCGAAGGATTCGCCGGTGAAATCCCTTTCAACCGCGAGAGCAGCACTTGAACCCGCGTTCCCCTTGTCTCGGGGAATCGTCGGTGCTTTTAATTAAGCGCAATTACCCCTTTTTGTTAAAACCCCGCCTAGAAGAATGAGGTTCCCACTTC
>NW_010305901.1:0-78115 GCF_000700745.2 Antrostomus carolinensis
TAACTCTACCCTAGCAAAACCAGGACACTTTCCTAGCAGTTTCCTGTTTAACTAAGCAGGTCTCCTGGCTCCCTTCCTTGACTTCCTACGTGTCGGGATGCTCTGATCCTGAGCTTGTAAGAAGCAGTCCCTGAATATTAGCTAACTATCTTGGGCCCCTTTCCCTTCAAGTTCCCTTCATGTACTTTGTTATAATCCCCAAATTAACCTTGAGATGAGTAATTATATTCATTGCAGTTCTGTTTTGGAAAGAGATAATTTTAGTTCATCAAAAATATGCAAAAAACCCCTATTTATTTATTTGTTATGACAGGACCACTTGGTATTTCTAGATTTTATACCTAGAGAAAGATTTCAAATGAACAGCTTTAAGTACCAAAGAAAAAAATTATTTTCTCAAAGGTTCATTGAGCTTCATGTTTTTATTGCAAAAGCTAGTTAACACAGACTGAGAGTGTTTAAAACCAAACATCAGTTTGCATATATGAAGGAAAAAGGTCGCAGTCTCACAGAATGGCTGAGCTTGAAAGGAACTTCTGGAGGTCATCTGATTGAAGTCTTCTGCTCAAGCAGGGTCACCTAGAGCCAGTTGCTCATGACTCTGTCCAGACGGCTTTTGAATATCTCTGAGAAGGAGACTCCACAAACTCCCTGGGCAACCTATTCAGTGCTTGGTCACTCTCCTGGTAAAAAAGGTATTTCCTGATGTTCAGATGGATCCTCCTGTGTTTCACTTTGTGTCCATTAACTTTTGTCCTGTCACTGGGGTCCACTGGCAAGAGCCTGGTTCTGTCCTCTTTTCATTCTCCCTTCAGATATTTGTACATAATGGTGAGGTGCCCCCTGAGCCTTTTCTCCTCCAGGTTCAACAGTCCCAGCTCTCTAATCTCAGACAAGAGATATTCCCATCCCTTATTAATTTTAGCAGCCCTCCACTGGACTTTCCCAGTAGTACCACACCTCTTGTACTGGGCAGCCCAGAACTGGACAGCACTCCAGGTGTGGCCTCACCAGTGCTGAGTAAATGAGAAGGATAACTTCTCTTGACCCTGCTGGCAACAGTCTTTCTAATGCAGGTCAGGATATAATTAACCATCTTCATGGCAAGGGTACATTGACCTGAGATAAGTAGTCAAGTCTGGTTGTGTATGTGCTCACCACAGAGAACTTTTCTCTGGGTCCTTCTCTGGTCCTGAAATATACGTATTCATCTGTCTGGGTTTTTAGATTGGAGAGTCTGAAATAATCCTTGGGCTACATGAAACCATGAGAGTGGAACATCAGCAGAGTATGGATGAAGGTATGTCTCCGTGACTTTGGGGTTTGCAAAAGGATATATTGTCATATTTCTGAGCAAAAAGCCTGCAGAGGGGACCAGACCTGATGCAATCTCCTCAACACCCTGTGGAAACAACCTCACTTGTGTAGTAACTCAGTCTGTGTCTCTGTATTAAAGTCTAGGTGGTGCTAAGTGAAAACATGCTGGCAGGAATGTGAACAAAAAACGAGTACGTGTGACAAGTGCTGCATGGATCAATGCTTAAAGCCGTATCAGAATTGCATTTTATTCAGTTGTAGAAATGTATATTTAGACATTGATAGTATTACTTATTCAGACATTAAAAACATGAAAGTAATTGTAGAAATGACTCTCAGAACATCTTTGTGTTCACCCCTAATGCTTTTTCATAAGCTTTAAATTTGTGCTTCAATATCCATGATAGTGTGGCACATACCTAAAATCAATGATGTGTATGAATGCCCTCTTAAGGATGTGCTTTCCTAAATTTGGCCTGTTATTACATTGTGGTGGTAGTTCCCAAGCTCATGTGGGGTGCTTTGCAAGTGAAAGTGAATCTTTCTGCAAAATGAGTATGGGAAGATAAAAGGCTGATAGTTTTCTAAGGCAAATAAATCAACAGCATTAGAGTGAGGACATAAAACCAGGTATTCTCAAGGTTTCTGTTGAAGGAGACTTGGGGTCTGGAAACATCTTGTCTCAGGCAAGCAAAAGACAACTTGTCTTAGTCAGGGTGCTTTGTGTAAGAGTACAGGGTCTGACAAATTGATTCAGTAAAAATATTTGCTTCACTGTCTGAGCTCTTGTAGGATAAAATCTGCCCATCTCCACAAGTGCAAGAGAGGAGAAGCCACCTGGTGAAGAAGGGCATCTGTGGCTGGGAGGCTGGTGAGTGCTCTGGGGCACTGACAGCACAGGTGGTGTGAGCTGTGTACTGAGACACCTGCAAGCATCTTGGCATGAGTCCTGTCCACTCCCTGTTTGCTGGAGTCCAGGAGTTTGCCTCTAGTTTACCTGGAAAACAGAAAACTTGAATGGTGGCACTACAGCTCTTGTTAGGTAAGCAAAAAAAAAAAAAAAAAAAAAAAGCACGTCACGAAAAAAGATTATTAATGTCTTTAAAATAATTGTTGTGAGATTAGACCATGGTATCAGGTTTAAAAAGATTTAGAAGATTTTATTGTTATATTACTCTATGTTTCTTTTTCTTACTTACTCCCTATTAATCAAAATTAAAATTCTAAACTTCATCCCCTAGAATGGCTCTGTGAAATATGTAACTCGGATCTAAAATTTAAAAGGTTGCCATGCCAACCTACTACAAAAAAGTTTTTTTAATTGATCAGAACTTATGAGTTATTCTATAGTCCGACATTGCACAGTCCTGCAAATTGCAAGTTCCTGTAAACTGCCTTAGCAGTGGGTGTCAGTAAAAATTAAAACAAAAGAATGGGCATTTCATCAGTGCTTTATTCTATTCAGACAGTTTTCACATATTTTCATGGGTGGCACAACTATTCATATATTTGAATTGATCATGGTAATGACTCTGTGCACTGACAATTGATACAAATGAGATAAAAATGAACATTTAGTCATCAGATGATAACTTCTCTGTTTAAAATTCTCCCCTAAATTAAATGGGACAATAACTGTCAGGAATTAATACTGAAGGGAACTAAATCTATGGCTGCCATTATGTGTTAAAAATACCCTGCCATTGACATTTTCATTATACATGTCAACTAAATCTACAATTAATATTAGCTTTGAGAAATGATCTGACATGTGAATGGGCCACAGTATCAGGAAAGACACACCCCCCAAAATTTAATAAGCTTGATAATGTGAATACACAATTAAATAGAATTTAAAATAAAGTAATGGGAAATGCAACAAAAGGTAAGGTGTGGACACCAGTGCAGAGCTTTCTGCTGAGCTCTAAACCTGCAAATTGTGTTAGAGTAGATACAGTATACCACACTCTGAAAACAATATTCTCTTCTCTGACTTCCACCAAGTAGTCACACACTCTGGGCAGCACACAGAAATCTGTGAGTTTGGAGATTAATTGCATTGCCTAGGGAAATTACATCAATGTAATTTGTGAAATGTGTTCTGGACAAATAGTTGAATGTCATATCAGCATTTATTGAGTTTTGAGTGTATATACAATTTATTGATTTTTTAATGATGAACTTAATTATTAATTTAACGATTCTGTGATGTAGTATATTGAGTTTCACATGTGATATTACTTAGTTCCAATGACATGTTTTTATAGACATATCCTCTGTAACATTTACATTGTGATTCATGGAGGTCTTTAATCCAGGTGATACTGAAAGAAGTGGACTAGCCCTCTGCTTAAATGTAGGTGCTCATTCTTGTTTCTCCAGTCATTAGTGCTGGGATTGTTTATGTGTACAGCTGGACAGTGAACCAGGCCAGGAATAGATGTAAGCTAAAACTAAACCAACAAAAAAGGGGGAAAAAAGGTCAATTTAACACAGTCCAGTTTTTTGCATGCCTCCATACATGCTTTTGCTCTCTTAAGTGAGATGGAACAAGGGACTGCTGAGGAATGAAGAGTGAGGATAAGGTTTGAGACTGTGCAAGCCTGAAATGTTCACAGAGCCATAGTATTTGCCTTGGAAATCTGTTCTGAGTCCATACAACCAGAGGAAATGGCAAGAAGATGTGCCAGGAGAGATTTAGGTTGGATGTTAGGAAAAGGTTCTTCACCCAGAGGGTGGTGGAGCACTGGAACAGCACTATTCCAGGGAGGTAGCCATGGCACCGAGCCTGACAACATTCAAAAAGCATTTGGCCAAGGGCCTTATACACATTGTCTGAATCTTGGGATTGTCCTATGTTAGGACAGAAGTTGGACTTGTTGATCCTTGTGGGTCCCTTCCAGCTCGCAGCATTCTATGATTCTATGATCACTGCTATGCAGTTTCAGAACAAAAAATGCTTTTAAAATGCCAGACTTTAATTAGAAAATTGCTATAAGAAAATGCAGCATAGAATGAATCACACTGTGACAATGAAATTTTGTCTACTATTGTGAGTGGTTTTTAAATCCAGCTGCGCTAGCTTACATTAACTAACTACATCCTCCTCTCCTGAAAAGAAATAATCATGTGCAAATCATCTCAGGAAAATGGCAGTCATCAGTAAAAGAAGATTTATTTATCTTTATGCAAAGCATTACTGTTTTATGATAAGAGCTATAGCATTTAGCTCATTATATATAATATAACCCTTAGAAATAAAATAGTAGCATTCTTTTTGAGATAGATTGTTCACATATAATTTAAAACAGAAATGACTGGATAATACTGAAAGATGAATCAAAGACAAAATACTATTCCTACTATTTAAGTCTGTATTCATGCTGCAGGAGGAGACAGCATTTTTTTCTATAATGAAATAAAAGCACATTTTTTAAAAGCGGGAAAAAAGTACAAGGGCCTAGGAGAGATCTCTTTGATCCTGAAGTTCCAATGCTTTGTTACAGCAGGCAGCATCATCATATAATCCTATGTGAAAAAGGTATCAGGTTCCTACATCAGCTCCCTGCTTTCCTGCTTAGAAGTCTTTACCAGAATCTCACTTTTTTAATAGTCAAAAACATCCAATTTTTGAACTCAAGTTAATTCAAGTGACCAATTAACTTACATTACTAGAGAACCCACATTTGTTTGTCAAAGTCTGGATTACCTTGGGTCTTGGAAATCTCTTTCTTAGTAAAGAAAGGTAATACAACGTGCCACGACAGTATTAATTGCTAATTCTGGCTTTTCAAAATCAGGCTTTGCTTGGCAAGCTGAAGTAGGAGTCTAAAGCTTGGTGGGATATGCAGTTCTGTGAAGAAAGGCATGGGTGTATTTTCTTCTTCACCAGTGGAGGCACCTGCAGTTGCCCCTGACAGTAGATCTGTTTCTTTCTATGTTGTTTATGTTTTTTGTGTTCAAGTGACAGAGGAGGTGCTGACACACACATATCACAGGCTTACCCTTGATTTTTGCTAATTTTTGAATCTATAAGAATCATTTACCAGGGAGCATTCTCAAAGTCAGTAAAGATGAGGTCACATTGTTTTGGTGAGCGGTGAGAGTGGAGCCATAAGCATATGAGCTGTGGTGTGCTACTTGCCCTCAGGGCCAGGCAGCAGTCTGTGGTCCATTCCATTACCAGCTGTAAATAACCATAGTCAAAAGGACTTGGCTGAAAATTTTGCTCCTATTCCCAGACTGGTGAAATAACTCACCTAGTTTTTGTCTTCTAGACCATGAACAGTACTCCTTTTGCCTTGGTGTGACAGGAACTCACAAGAGCTCATGTCCATGGGGTGTACAATGTTACACAGTTGTGATACATGTCACAGTGAGAATCAGGTGATGCAGTGGTGTGCTTGGTGAAAAATAAAACATCTTTTTTAGATACGACTTCACAGCTGTATTTTTGCAAACAGTGCTCAAACAGTGCACAATAGTTCATGCTCATGGAATGCTATGCAGAGATCACAGTTTCTTAAGAAAAGTTAGTTACTCAAAAAATATATGATTTTTAAAAATAAACCTCTAGTTACTTCAGGATTTTTAAAAAATTTCCCAACTTTTTCAGGGTATTAGTCTGATAAATCATTTAGAATTATTTCTGTCACTTAACTGGATGAAATATTCAAAATTCTGTGGTCTAAAGGTTTACAAAAGCATATAATAACTTTTGTTTATCAAGATGAAAGTAAAAGCCTCTTTTTCTGGGAACATTCCTGACAAAAAGAGTACTGTTCTGATGTTTGTGAAGAGCAAAGAAAGTTGTGAGTGTAATGAAAGTCCAATTTACATATAAAATTTATGCTGTATTTGCAAAATTATCTTTGAATGAAAAGTATGTTGCTTGTAAGACCTACTTACATCTCAGGGGCAGCCATATCTTCATTTTCTTATTCAACAGTCTTGTTCTTGTGTTCCTATGTGACAGTAATCTTATAGAAACATATTATTACCTACAGCTGTTAAAGCATTTCAGCAAGGTTGAGGAGGTTGTTAGAATTCTTTTGTCTTAGAAAAAGCAGTGTTTGGTACATTCAAAATATTGCACTTTGAACTACACCATCATTTTGAGGTGAAAAAAACTCCCTTTGTCTTCTGTATTTATGTCAGAAGTGGAATTAATAGCAATAATTACAGTGGGCCTACTCATGATACTACTCATGATTTGATTAAAATTTTATGATATATAGCTGAGTTTAGACAACTGATACTGACTCACTAAACACTCTTCCTCACTTCTGAGATAGACATAGTTAATTTGTTTGTGATTTGAAGTGTTCAATCAGAAAAATCATAAATTCTCAAGTAAAGCTGTTTCAACAAATATTTTGTATTGTAGAATTAATCAAGAAAAGAAGTGCCCAGCTACCACTGTTGCTCTTTTCCTTTTAAGACCAATTTATCTTTCTTTTTTTTTTTTTTTTTTTCCCCCTGTTTTATACACAGGAAAGCAGAATTATCCTCCATTTGATTAGTATATAGAAAGCATGTGAGCTGGATGTACATTGACATTGACATGACTTTCTGATAGCAGCTTGCAGCTAACTGAAGGAGAGCTACAAAAACAGTAGAGTGAAACTCTTCTTGGTAGAAGTGGTAGCTTAGGTTGTTCAGGATGCAGATTAGGAAAAAAAATCTTCACTATGAGGATACTTCAGCTTTGGAAAAGATCTTTGACAGAGGCAGAGTCCCCATCCTTGGGGCTTTCAAAACTTTACTACATAAAGCCATGAATGAACCAATCTAGTTCTGTCAATAGTCCTTCTCCAAGCAGGAGAAGCAGAAGAACTTTTGTTTGATTATGGTCCAAAGTAGGCCATTCTGTGATTTTACAGAATAACTGAAATCCCATAGCACAAGCATGTTATACATAAAGGATTTGTTTAGTCCTATCAAATGCCCACCTTAGCCTTTCCAAGTCAGTCCCTCTAAAGGCAGATTTGGGAGTTTCAAAAAGTATTGGTATGGATAGTACTTGAATGTTGCAGGTGTATTTTTGTTCTTCATTATTTTTTTGATCTAACCATGTTTAAATAAATTTTAGCAGATATGTTACCAAACATTTTAGGTGTTTCAGAGAGGTACACAGAGAGGATAATTTGTCATACTGAGAAGAGAATGGGTAGATATTAATTTCTACCTAATTTTAGACATACAAGAGTGAGACTTTCTAGAGCCATATATTAATCAGTCAACAGAAAAGAGCAGCTTGTGAGGGTATGCTGACTCTCCTGAGACAGTTGTCTAAGAGAGGGCATGTGAATCACCCTCTGAAAATGCCGATTTCTCTTAATTATGGAGTTTCCAAGATGACTCAGACATAAAGCTTTTAAATGCCTAAACTAGGGCATATGAACACAGGGCTTGACACTGTGTGACTGAAAATATTTTTATTTTATACAACAAATAATTAGAGGAAATCAAGTAAGATTACAGCCTAATATCCTAATTCAAACCTTCATAACCTCAATATTTTATTTTGGGATATCTGATGCCAGTGCATTACTTTTAAACACATCAGAAAGGAGCTTTAAATTATTACTGTGTTTGGAGGTATAAACACTTCAAATAATTTCAGCAGCTTTGATCCTGTTTTTTTTTTTTTCTTCCTATGATGTATATAGTAGAAATTCTAAAGAAAAAATAGAAGTCAAAATCTTAATGGCTTAAACTGACATTATACCATGTAAGCATATATTGTGTAATAATAACAGTGAAAAGAGTGTTGAAATGATGTTGAAAACTCTGTTTTGTGATAAAGAATCTTGCACGTTTCCTTGGCTAAATCCAAGTTAAATGTTCCCTTTATCAATTATTAAACAGATTTAATGGAAGGAAGAATTCTTTACATATTCTCATTCAACTGTAATTTAAGTAACCTTAATCTTCACAGTCATCATTTGGTGACTTGGTCAGAGGCATGGTAATGCATTTCAATTTTGACTGATGACAACATAAGCAATTTGGTCCTAAGATTTTCATTGTTGTTACACCCATCAGACTTCTGAGATACAAAAGATGGCATGATAATATCTAGGCTTAAGCATACATCATAGAGGCAATGTTGAGTTATATGAGAAACAATGAACATTTGATCTTCATGAAAACAACAACTTGACAGGTCAAGAAGAATTGTGAAAATGGGAGTCAGCCAGCCATTTATGCTGAGCTCTAATAAATCCCTTCACTGCACTGGAATCAATCACTCTCTTTAAATCATCAACCTGCATTTTAGTACTCAAGTGATGCGCATCTATAATACAACTATAGAACAGCCAATCTTAGCCTAGCTATTTTCACCTTACAAGTTAAAAAAAAAAAAAAAATTAAATCCTATCTGCTGAGTCCTGAAGTTTGCTATGGCACTGAGAACATAAATGAAACTGAAATAAGTTTCTAGGTATTGCTTTGTCAGTTTTGAAATTACTTGTTAAAATTCTACAAGGTCCAACTCTAGTTATTATTCTCTGTCTATTATACCAGCTTACTGGAAGTTTTCAGGGATCTTCAGGATTGTAATGAAGAATGTATAGGCCTGGTTGCCTAATGAAATCTGTTTTCAAACTGTGAGCACAGATTTTAGTCACATTAAGAAAATTTTATTGCAGATCTCAGTGTATTGTACTGGCATATCTCATATGTGTTAGATAGACATTTGGCATATATATGCAAGTGCTGCAAAGTAGGCAGCTGACAGAGCAAAAGCACCAGAAGAAGGCAGTTTGTTTTGATTTGCTTTATCTCAGCCATCTGGGGAGTGAGGTACTACTAATAGAAGAAATACAACTAAGGCTATTTAAAGAATCTTACAGCAACTAGTATAAAAATATAAACCTGCAAGCCACAGCTATTACTGTTTATTGATTCCTTACAGAAAGATTTACTCCCAGTGCTTCTGAATTGAACTTCAGATTAATATAAAATGCCTTGGTCACATTTGCTGAGCATTTTCTCATTTGCTTTTGAAGAGTTTGGCTCTGACAGTTTTGGCTTTTGGGTCCATAATCATAGATTTGCGAACAATGGATTTATTATTATATGGACTATGTTACGTTGTTGTTATTATTATCGTTGTTATGGTATGTATGTACAGAATTGAATTAGTATTAATTAGTATTGTTGTTGTGCACAGAATCCTATCTAGGTGAGCAGCTCATTATAAAAGGAACAGTAGGGGATGCTCATAAGCAAAAGATAAAACCCAGTGGAGCTACAGTTCCATAAAAATGCAAGAAGAAGATTTTCTCTATCAATTCATTCAGGAACATAATGTAAATTTTTGATAAAAGTTTAAAAAGTCAGAGCAGGAAAATAAAAATAGACCTAATATGTCTGAACTGTTTGTGATAAAGACTTCTGTTGAAGTCTACAGTATTTCTGAGATGAGGTCAGAACTGCACTGCACAGAGCAGTGCATAAAATTATGCAAAAGTATAGGCTAGTCTGGAAACCTCTGGGATTATGCCCTTGGTCAGAACATCCCATTAATCTCTTTGAAGATTCAAGGTGGGATTTAGTAAGAGGAAAACTATTCAGAAGACTAGGAACATAAAAGGAGTGGCAACTCACTAAATGATACTCTTCAGAAAGGGGATTGTGCACAGAACAAAACAGGACTCGTAGCCTTTTTAAGAGGTGAAATAACCTGTGAGTCTAAAGGACGAAGCAGGTGGGGCATAAGAAAGTTAATTTCACCCAAAAAATCCAAAACATTTTTACACAAGGAGGAAATTGTTTCTGAACATTTTCTCATAAAAGAAAGGAAGAAGTCAAGGCCTGCTGCAAGAGATTTAATATGGCTCTTTAAACAAAAGCTAGCTCATTCCCCTTGGGAAAAAAAATAAGTGACCAAGGACCATACTTTCCTAAATAAAGAAAACAAGGTTAGTGTATCTTTGTTTCATCAATTTAATCCTACCAACACAGAATTCAATAGAAATTGCATTATATTTTCATTCTCTGTCTTGCCCAAATAAAAGGTGTCATATGCTTTAACTGCAGCCCTTGTTAGTATATATATCTGGTCTTGTCATAAAATGTAGCTATATACATGAATGAGAGAGGTTAATGCACAGATGATAACAAGTAAGAACGTTTTCCCTTCCTGCCTGGGAGCTAGCAGAAAGATTTCCTTTAAGAAATATACTCAGCCTCCAAGCTTGTGGCTGTGGAGTTCCAATCTGTTTCTAGTGATCTGACAACATACTCTAAAACTTCATTCACAAAAGTCTAGTGGAGGTTACTTGCAAGGACTATTTTTGCCTTCTCTTACAACTTAGTATTATTTTTACAAATAGCTGGTGCAAATGGGAGGGAAAAGAGATGCGTGTTTTATGACCTGTCTGTCTGACTGACTTTTTAACATTTAATGAGTGAATGGAGCAAATGCAGATTGTCAGGTCAGTTAACATTTCCTGCTCCTATAGCTCAATTCCAGCCATGACAAACACTGTCACTGTATTGCCTGAGCTTTACTTTCACCTTTCTGATAAAAAAGGATTATGTGTGTTACTCTTGCTCACCTGCTATGCTTTGTGTCCCTGATAAGTGACAGAAGTGGTGTTGGTAGCGGAACACCCCTTGCAGCTCTGTGATGGCATGCAAGTCTCACTTCTAACTAAAATCCTAACTAAAACTGTAAGTTGCTGCCTATCTGCACAGTGAAAGAGAAAGTGAAGAACTTGCAAATCTCCTGCTTGCATTCAACCCAAGAAGGTTCCATCACACTGGCAACTCACAGTGCCCTCAGGAAAAGACCTTGTTTTAGAGAAAGGCTGGATGACAGCTATTCTTTAAAATTAGCTTAACTTGTAGGGTAATCAAAGCTTAATTTCTTTAATAATATCCAAGAAAGCACACTCCTAGAAGATCTAGGAGATTTTGTGCCTTCTGGTATGGAGATTAGTCTGTGTTTTTGTGAATGTGAGTTAGTGTCCCAAAGGGACAGTTTTAGCATCAGTGTGTTTAAGGTAATTGTACCATGTTGTCAGTATAGGCCTCTCATGAGAACTTGAAAACAGAAGTTTAATCATAAATATTTGAAGACATGTTTGATCAGAAATGCCTATGTCCTGAAAATACGCATGAAAAAGAGTCAAGTCAGAATGTATAGAAAATTTTACTATGGTTTACATTTACAATAATATATGTGTCCCTGTTTTATGTCAATCTACTTTTATGTTAAAAAGCTTATTTATCCTCCTCCAAAGAGGTAATTCAATTTTGTCTAACAAGTTTCCTTATTGGAGAGATGTCTTGATAAAAATAATAATCAACCTGGAGTGAAACAAGAGTTATGTTTAAAAAAGACAGGTTGGACAATAAATAGAGGAAATACTAGAATATAGATTTCACATTTAAAGGATCATCGCTTCAATTCAGAAGACTTAGCACTGTTAGATAATGGGTGGCAAAGTGAACAAACCACATATTACTCAGAAGCAGCCTATAAATCTGTATAGCCAAGCTATTTAGCTGATTAATTTCTTCCCCAGCACTCTGTATTACACTAAGCAACTAACAGACTTCCTGCAAACTACAAGCATTCTTGGAAACTTATTTCAGTACTGTCCTATGATTTTACTTTTGTATTGCTTCTCAGATATCCTTTAAAAATTTGACTGTATAACACATTCACTCTAATTGTCACCAGAAAGTCGAGGGTAGTCAAATTGTTCACATTTTGAACTACCACTGGGCTACTGTGGTAGTTAACAAATTATTCAGTGTTTCAGTACCATCAGACTCCTCTAACACCCAAAGAAGAATGTAAAGAATTTAAGACTATATGTAAGCAAGATGTTAAAACAAAAAACAATTCTGCTCTTTAGTATACATGTGTCAAAAATTAGAAAAACTTTTTTTGTATATTCAGTCTTTTCCAGACAATCAGTGTTGGAAAGCAGTTATGTCACAAAAAAACCCTGTTGTGTCTGAGGTTGTCTGGAAATCTGTCTCAGTTCAGTATAGCCACACTGTATCTTTTACGTGACTGAAAGGAACAGGACCTTGTGAAACGTGTGACAGAACATACACTTTGCATACCCCTTCAGTGAATATTTGAATATTTCCATGAAAACAGATTTACTGTGATTATTTATGTCATCCAAATGCTTGATGAAAATAAATAAGAAAAACCTAAGAATACCATAACATTAAAATTCACATTTATTTTGAATGAATATTCTTGCTACACATTCTCTGTACTTCAGACATTAATTTCATCAATATATGAAAGAGCTGTTCACATGGGAAGTGATTCCAGTTACAGGTGGTGTGCAGCATGTGTATGCTCCATTGTGATAATTTGTCTTTTCATATTAACCCTTCTGCCTGTAACAGCTATCATTTCTCTTTTTCAAATAGCTGAAATGCTGCACACCATTTGGCTTAATAATTACCTTTGACACACAACTAATTCAGTTTCCCAGTCCTCTTTTGCTACTCCTTGGGCACATTTTCTGTGTTAGACATGCTGCTCTTTGCAGTCATGGTTCAAGTGCAAACTGCTGTGACTGCTGATTCACAATTTAGGAGGAGTTGTAGGAGGAGTAATTCAAGACTTTTTAAAAAAGCTGTGAAGTAGTATTGTTTGGTTTTTTTTTTTTCTTGTTTTCTGCTGTAGATTTTCCATCAGGTGATGCTATATCTAGTTTTATTTCTTTATTTAGGTGGGGTTTTTTTAACTATGTATCTCTTTAACAGGTTTTTAATATGACATGGATAGACACTAATGGTGTGAAGTGGTGATAAATAAATTCTTGCATTTTCAGGACAAAATTGGGACTCTTAAAGCTCCTCTGTATTGTTATGGTGTAGATCAAAGAGACTTAAAAACTAATAATGTACACCAATCTGCATATGAAGGAGTTTATTGTTCTTTTTGCATATTCTACACAGCTCTCTACCATGTGTTCAGAAGGAGAGACTGATGAAAGGCTGCTCTTTTTCAATCCTGAATAGCAATATAGGTGCAGATCTACAAGACAAAAAGAATATGTTACTTGGGGGAAAGTGACAATCTTCAGCATCCATCTGGACATTACCAGATTCATTACCTCAACTGCTAGCATGTAACACTAAGGTAATTTATATACCAGCACTTTTATAACAAGAACTTAGATTTCTAACATTTCATTTTCCTGCCCTGTGAAAGAAGAAAGATGAATCTCAACAGTTTTGACTGATGAGTCAAATAACTGTAATGAATCAAACTTCAGAATCTCAGATTCCAAACCAATCTTTGGAAGGAATTATTCATTATTCTTTGTTAAGTGCTATGGTTGAAGTGTATGAGTAAATATAGACTTTTGTCTCCTGGCTAAAAATATCAAAGCCTGAAAAACAAAACAAACAAAAAAAACCCACCAAACAAACAAAAATCTAGGTTAATGTAATTTTGAGATCAGGGAACAAAACTGCAAATCTACTTTAATTTCATGATATTGCATTTAACTGCAATAGCAACAGAACACAGCCGTACTGAAGGGGAAGGCAAGTATGTTTGGGACGCTGGGTCTGTGTATATTGTTGTTAGGTAGTGGAGTCATTCTCAAACACTGTATACACTGAACTGTACCATCCATCATTTATTTATTCCTAACTTTGTAGCTAACTAAGTAGTTGAACAACCTTGCACCTCATAAGGTGCTTAAAGGGAGATATGTTTACAGGGGCCACTATGGTTAAAAGAATAGCAAAGCACACTCAGCATATGGTGAATGATGATCACTGAGTGGAAGCATGAAGAGAGTAGGGCATTTATACCCTTTTGGCACCATTAATTTCAATTTGAAGCTTAGGTCAGAAAGACAAATTCAAATGAGCACATAGGACTTTGCAAAAAGTTCCCTTGGAGCTTGAACCTACCCAGAACAGTGAAGAAGGCTCACATGTTAAATACTGAACAACTTGGAGGTTTGAGCTGATACAGCCCCCCTGTCATTCAGCTGTATCCTGGCCTGTCCCTTCCATTAAGTGCTTGGGAACACTATTGCTTGTCATGATACTTTAGAAGAAATGAAAGACACTCTATGCCATGTGATCAGGAAACCCCATAGTCAAGAATATCACCATCCTTTTTTAGAAGTACTACATGAGCGTATATGAGTGTATTAGAGTGTTAATTCAATTACTGGACTTTTCTGTGTGTAGCTCCCAAAGCTGATGAAGCTGTGCCTACGCATTCCTAATCACTTGCTTCCTGCCTTCAACGCTCACTTGTTACGTATTGCTCGCATAAACAGGAACAAAGTGTTTGTAGGAAAAAGGAAGTAGGATGGGAGAAAAACAATGTCTGTAGAATAGCACCTAGATGTTCAAGTGAATGAAATGGTCAATTAACAGCTTCTATGGACAATCAGGATCCAACAACTTACTCAGCCCTAAAATAATCCATGTGGATAATTTCATGTATCTGGATGTTACATGATGCATTACCTCAACTGCTAGCATATTACACTAAGGTAATTTACATACTAACACTTTTATAAGAAGAACTTAGACTTCTAGCATTTCATTTTCCTACCCTGTGAAAGAAGAAAGATGAATCTCAACAGTTTTGACTGATGAGTCAAATAACTGTAATGAATCAAAGCATATTTCTAGCTGCCAGATGTAATGTGCTAACTATAATGTTACTGAACAAAACTATTTTGGTAAAATACCAGCAAATGAAGGAAATAGAATCACTCTTTTTACC
The DNA here is from genome assembly GCF_000700745.2 of Antrostomus carolinensis. Lineage (NCBI taxonomy): Eukaryota > Metazoa > Chordata > Aves > Caprimulgiformes > Caprimulgidae > Antrostomus > Antrostomus carolinensis. The sequence continues at coordinate 15,065 of NW_010305901.1, forward strand.
TCATTGGGCTTCCCATCATGAAGAAATAAAAGACTAATATATTTATATTCACACCATTCTTAACATCTTGACTTCTTCCTCTGTGTGTATACAGATGATTTTTGACTAGCCATAAAAATACTAATTCAAGAGGAAGCATCCAACTTCCCACTTAGCTCACTGGGGACTGCCAGCTAAACAATTTTCAATTTTGAACGGTGTTTTTTTATGAAATTCATATGAATTTGTAATAGATGAGAATAAAATATTCATACATATATGCACAATTTTAATGTGACATCATTTTTAGTATTTAATTTTTCCTGAAAAACTAAAAGAATTTATATTTCTATCAAAGTGAATGTGCTCTTTCTAGTTTTATTGACTAATTTTTTAAAATTACATATTTGTTTTTAATTACACAACTGTTGAATAGTGTAAATAATCCACATAATAGCAACAAAAGTCAATGCAAGTTTTTCTTTGCACACTAAAACCAAATAGTTTCTTAGGTGAGATGCTGCTGTAATTGACAGATATTTCCTTATCAGTTCTACACAAATAAAATGGATGCGTCTTGATCATTGTAAGTAGATCCTAACCCCTTTCCTCCCTCAAGAGGCCCAGCACTTCACATGAAGCTTCATATTTTGGCCCAAAAGACAGTGTGGAAAATAGAAACACCTAATGAAGTACATAGAGGTGTGGGGATGTAATGCATGGTTACAAGTGTTCTTATGATATCCCAAACTTCTGGTGCTGCTTGGGGTGGAGAGAGGAGTCAGGAGTGAAGTTAGGTCTGGAAAAGCATGGAGGAAAGGTGTTGGTTTAATATTTGGCCTTTTGATTCTCACTACCTGAATTAGTAATTACGTTTTCATTTCAACCGGCAATAAATTAATTACCCCAAGCTGAGTCTTCCTGTTAGGAAGAGAGTGAGTGAGCAGCTGTATGGGCATTTAGTTGATAGCCAATGCTAACCAACTACAACAATATTCTCTAAAATACCATTTAATTGAGTTAACGCATGATGGAAAAAAAAGATAGATAATCTTCAGATGCTGGGAATCCTAACTTGAGCAGCATCAGTCAGGCCTCTCATCACGTCATGGCATGCAGTGCAGATCCTGCCCATGGGATGCTTGCCAGCATTTAGAGATCTAATACAATTTTCATAGAAGAAAACAGCTCATCAATTCTACTGTCAAGCAAAAAGATGTTTGTATGAGAACATGTCGCTTCACTTTTAGATATAACCAAGGACTCATAGGTCTCATTGCTGGTGCCAAGTGTGAGCTGTCTACAGGCTCCTCCGTTACAGTCAGCCTTCTGAATTTACCCTGTGACCAAGGAATTTGTGCAGTACAGCAGAGGCCTGAAGGAACAACTCTTATGTGCAGGACAGCACATCACAGGACAAACCTGCAGTTATTCAGATTAACTGTTATGTGGATCAAAAACTCCGTGGTGTGCAATGATCTGGATTGCTACTGCTGGTCACTAAGAAAAGGCAGGTCTGAATGCAGGGTGTACTTGGGTGATGGAGTGTGGTGGGTCAGTATTTGCTGACAGAAAAACACCCAACCAGCCACCTATTCATCCCCCCTCCTCAGTGGGAAAGGGTGAGAAAATTGGATGAGGAAGTTCATGGGCCAAAATAAAGACAGGGAGATTATTTAATAATTACTGTTGCGGGCAAAACTGACACAAACTGGATAAAATTTATTTATTGCCAATTAAAGTAAATTTAAGTAGTAAGAAACAAAGTCAAACATTAAAAAAACACTTTTCCTCCTCCCTCTCTGAAACCCACCTTCACTTGCTCACTTTCCTCATTCCTCTCCCCCACTGAGTGGTGCAGGAGGGGGTGGGGTCTGTGAGTGTTCAGTAGACAGCGACTTCCCTCTGCCATTCCTTTCTTCTCACACTCTTCCTCTGCTCCAGCATGGGTTCCCCACTGAAGCCAGCTGGAACTGGCTGTATCCAGCTGGGGCAGCCCGTGGCCTCTTCTCACAGAGACCACTGCTGTCAACACCTGGGTACTGTCACGCAATGCACAGATAGACCCCGAAGATACATCTGTGTGTGTCCTCTAGCAGGACTCTGGCTTCCCCATCACACTGCAGCATATTTTTCCTGTGTCTGTCTATCGGTGCATCGGGACAGACAGTTGTTTCCAGTCTATGGGATGGGACCATAGGAGAAAGGCTTTAGCTCAACTTTACCTATAGTGAAAAGCCACCACACAGGTGATTGGTTGCCGTTATTCTGTTGCTTCTTGTTACTGCGGATTTTACTTCAGCTCTGAATTTCTCTTTACACTTGTTGTGAAGAATTGTTTTTTTTTGGTTTGTCAAAAGTCTAGATCAAAATAACTTATGACCCTGGCCTTTTTCCATTCACCATGTCTGTTTGTAAAGTTATTTATTTTCTGAGAAAATGTGTGAACACACATCAGATTGTTTTCTGAAGCAAAAAGATTTTCTCAGTTCATATCATGCATAAACTTAATACACTCTCCAGCAATAAAATAGCTGTTGATTATTGCCCTGCATAGTTTCAGCAGCCTCATTAGTTTCACTATGTAACTTGCAGTAGTTTCATGCCAAATTAAAAATATAGGTAATTCAAAGGACTAATGTGAGATCAGGCTGCTGAAATTTGAAGCTCACCTGAATCCAGCAATATATAAACATACAAAGCCACTTCATACTCTATCCAAAAGCGAATTTTCACAATGCGTATAATTAGGAGATTTGTTCAGTCTTAGCAATTAGGCTGTGACTGATATGTACATAATTATGCAAATGAGAAAGATATATTTTTTTATTGTTTGCATGTTATTTAAATATTCAATGCTTATCCAGGGTTACCCTGGTCATGGGAAAAGTTAAAAAAACTGAAACAACTTACACTTTTAAAAATATTACTTGCTGGGCAATAAGCCTGATTTGAAGAACATTGAAGTCAAGAAGTTCTTTTCATTGTGTGTTGACTACATTATTTGCTGTGGTCCATGTCTTGCTTTGAGTGGGACTGTACAAACAGGCACCCTCACTCTAATGATAGTTTGATGGAATAAGATGTGTTCTTCTTATACCCAGAACATGTTAGGACAGTGTAAAAAATATGGTATCAGATACTGATGAGTCTCCATTTGGAAAGCAAATAGGGTGATGAGGAGTGGAGAGGCTCTTTTGTGTGAGCAGGTTGAAGGAATTTGGCCTCCTTAGCCTAGTGAAGGCACTTAGAGGAGGTTATTCATCTCTATATGTTAAACAAAAGTATAAATCAGGTAGGTGACCACTTGTGAATACTGTTGAGGTCTCCTTTCACATGAGTCATATGCTATAGGGAGGCAGAGGGAGGAGGTATGAACAGAAGAGATACTAAACCCTGTCTCCTCCCTCCTTTACATGAGAGAGTTCCCTGTATGCCAGCACTACAATTTCTTCCTGGCTTGTAAACCTGGTATATGGGATGAGGGAGATGAAGTACTATCCTGGAGACAGGAGCTAATGGAAAGCTAAAGTTTCCATAATCTTCCCCAATAAATAATCACCTGGGTAAAAACCAAGGAATGAGACCACCTGCTTATGAAAAAGAAAAAAACTTGGCTGTGGAAAATGATAACTGATGAGAAGTGTTGAAAATCAGAATAAGGTTGCCCAATAAGCTGAAAATGTAAAGTTTCTGAGCACTCTGTTGTTAAAAGAGTTTTATGTTTAACTGGTTTCAGGAGGGAACTTAATGAAATTATGAAGAAGATTGTATGACTTGGCTGCAGGGAACTGGTTTCATTTGCCCAAGATGTTCTTTCCAAGATTTCATGATCTAAGTATTTTTTCTTCTGATGATCTTCTGATGATTGAAGATTGCCAGTTTTCAAAATTATACCCTAGACTGATGTAACTCCACAAGCTATTTTTGCTTACCTGTTTACAGATTTCTCCTCAGTGTTAGGTGCTTTACTCTTTATCTTCTTTTTTTCTGACTGAATCTCTTTTTTCTGTTGTCATTTATACAAAGAATATTCTCTAGCATGGAAACACTTTCCCTCAAAGACTTAAAGAAGCTGTTTTTCCAGTGATGGCCCATTACTGGAAAACTCTATAGATATAAAAAGCTTAAGGACATTCAAATAATTAAATAATTGACATTAAATAATTTTAATTTAACAATACTTTTAATACAGTGCAGTGTTTTTTCTGCTTGCAAATAGTGACAGGTTTCCAAGAATTTCACAAGTCCTCTGTATGGTTGAATGTCTCAGAATGTATCTTCTTCCTACCATTTTGATGCCCTTAAAAGAAATTTATTATTTCCTCTTTTGAAATACATGTATAGTCTGCTCGACCAAACAACTAAAATACTGGAACACAAATAAGTCATTTAGATTTGAATTTGATCAGATATATATGCAGACAATACACCTACTTTACCATCATAGAGTATTAATAGAATTAAAGGCAAATTTGCATCGAACTAATGATGAATGAATTGTAAACGATAGTTACAAAGTAGTTAATTAGCAAATTCATAATAAAAGGCTTTAATGGATGCTACATTTCTGAAGCTATGTAAAGCAGGAAGTACTTACCAGAGGTAATAAGTAGTTTAATTTCCTTCTGTAAGTGTAACAGCCATTCTTTGCAAATTATTGTACTTAGGAGCTGTGAACTGAGACCACTGAGAGGAAGTCTCTCTTCAGTTTGGAAAGCACATACTTGAAGATGTAATTCTGTCCAGGTGTGACTCCAAATCACTGAGATTAGCAAGGATGTTCTCATTGTCAACGGTTGGAATGACGATCTCTATGAATATAAGTAGTGTTTAAATATATTAAAGATATAGCACAATATTAAAGTGTGGTAATAATGCTCATCACCATCACTGTAAAATAGTAAAGTACTGAAATAAAGCAGTATAAGACTCCATGAAAAAGTCTAAGCATCCAACATTTCAATAATGTTTTCATCTTCATGTACATAATGAAACCTCTTCAACAGCATTGTATGAAGAGTATCCACAGTATCATAAGACAGAAACATATAATTTTCAACTGTTAGAGAGAGGGTATGATTCCATAGATGCTAATGATTTCAATGGAGTTATACAAATTTACTTGAGGCCATTATACATTTGAAACCTCAGGTAATAGGCAATATATTTTTAATTACTGGAGCAAAAAAAAACCCCAAAACCCAACTACTTCACAACTTCACAAAGTTTTTTCAAGTGGAGAGAGTTTAGCAAATAAGATTTTGAACTTCTTTAAACATCTCTAAACATGGCATTCTAATGCACAGAAGGTGTGATCCAGGTGTTTGTAAACACAGTTTCCTTTCTGAAGTAATAGATAAGTAGTTTAACTGCCTCAACGTTTACACAAAATGAGATATCAGATTGAAGCATTTAGTAACTTTGACTATTTGTTTCCTTGTTCCAGGAAAATGATAATTAGGATCTAAAGGATACAGCAACCTTCACTTGCAGAGTACTAAAAACCATTTCAATTTCAGGTAATAAAAGGGAATCAAGAAACCTGCCAGGTGCTGAAAGAATGGGACAGTACTTAACTGGGCTGGAAAGACTGGACAAAGAAACCCTGGAGGTTCATTCAGGCTCAAACATGCTGCTGCCACTTAGCCAGGTGCTTAAAATGCCCACCACATCTCTCCTGCTTAATTCTGTCTTCAGGATTTTCTCTTTCTAGGCAAGAGGACAGGGTGCAAATATCACTTTCTGTGACTGCAGGTTAGGATTGGCTAGATCAGGACTTCTCTCATTTTTAATAATGCCCAGAGAAACAGAAACCCTGAAATATCATGGTAAGGAATTCAATATAAGGACATAGACAAGAGAAAGTTTTGGGAAAGAATATGTTAATGTGCAGGTGAACTAAAAATAATCCACAGCCCTCCAAACAACCTTTGTTCACCACACTTTCCCATATCTCACTCAGCTAAGCAATTATTTCTTACTTACATTGTAAATGATGTGAGAAGCTGAGGAGATAACTTTGCTGTTGATCAGCAGCTGGAATATTCAGAAGCAAGAGGCCAGTGAGAACTGAAACTTCATGTTCAACAGAAGGAACTAGTTTGGATGCAGTCAGAACTGTCTTCATCATTAATTTCTAATTCCTCTACTACTACTAATGAACTGTTAGCCAGTCCTGAGGACAGCAAATTCCATTCCATCAGAGTATTAAAAAATTATGTAAATGAGATATGGAGACCTAATTAGAGTGCAGGAATTGCATGGTTCAAGGAAAAGTTCAGTCATGTATCAGTAATTGCACAACAGCCTTTTTTCCTAACAGGCTAAACCAACTCCATTTCAACATAATAAGTATTATAATTAAAACAGCTTTTCAAATTAATGATGCATGAAATATATAATAAAAAATGTAAAATCCAAATATCTATAGCATTTGTTTAAAGCCCCAGGAACCATGCAAAATAGGAAAAGCATTATTTTGATGCAGATAATATGACTGCCTTTTGTTTTTAACAACAGAATGTTAATGGCAAGTTCAAAATATTCAATGTCAATGAAGATTCATTCTCAACTATGATATGAGTTTAAAATTTTAACTTTGTTCTTGTTCTTAGAAGTAAGGTAGAATAAATTACACAGATATGGATGCTGAAGGAGGGGCCTGGGTAGTTGCAATAGATGTTCAGGATGAAAGGTTGGCAATGATGAATTAAATTTAATGGGCCAATTCAGTCTTTTTAGTCATACTATTAAAGCTAGGTATTGAAATGCACATTTTCTCCTAGGAATTATTGTTCATTCTGCTTCACTTATTGGAAGACTTTTTCTTCTCCTAAAGCTGAAATTGAGACAGCCTAGCAAATTGTAACAAAGCAAAAAAAAATGTGCTTCCCAAGATGGAAAAATAACTGAACAGCAGGATTATAAACTTCGGGATGTTGAATTATTTTTACATCTATATAAATGATACTTTTGGATCACAGGAGTTCAGTATCCTCCACTCTACTCAAAACCTAATGAAAACTTCATTCTGGGATGTTAAAAAAGGATTTATTTTCCTTAGCTTGCAACAATGCACCCAGCAGGACTAGATCCTGAAGTTATACCACATTTTCTTTCTTTTCTTTTTCTTTTTTTTTTCTTCCCCTTGCAAAGCTCTCTGTTGGTCAGACAACTGATACTGATGAGTTAAAATGCATTATGTTGTATTGATTTTTTTCTGAGAGGAGAGTGCCCTCTGACACAAGGAAAGCTGAAGGAAAACAAAAATACCAAGAAAAATATGTATAAATGTCCTTTTCTTTATGCTGGGGAAGAAAACTGGGAGAGTAGTTAAAAGTCCAAGACACATATTACTGGATCTTGGGGGAATTTTTGTGTTTGTTCCCCCCCCCTCCCAAAGTTTGTTCCGGCTTCCTTGGAACTTTCACTGCAAATCTGACAAGTTCAGGCTGTGTCTATAACAGAGTAAATGTTTAGGTGAAAAAAAGTAGCATTAGGCTTCAAGATAAATATTTGCTCTCAATGATTTGTGTAAATAATGTGCCCAACATATCAACTTTTTGAGCTTTTTGTACCTCTGAGATATCTTTTACTGTGCTGAGCAATTATTGGAATTATAATTCTTCAATTATTTCTGTGTCTAGGATTATGCATATGAACCTTAAAGAAGAAAAAAGACCTGATTTCTTCCCCTAACACAAATTTAATTGCGTTGATGTTGAAAATATGCACAATTGAATTATACTTTCTACGAAGAGATGAAAGAAACTTGTAAACCAAATTACTTATGGATCATAACTAATGAGGCCAAATAATTTTATACCTCATTTAGTTTTGTTTTGTTTTTTTTTCCTCTGAGGTGTTTATTGTGGGAACTGAACCTTAATGGCACATATTGCATTCCTTTCAATTTTATTCCTCTTTTAAAGAAATTTGTACTTTGAACTTCCGAGAGTCCACTAACTGTGTAATGCAACACATCTGTCTGCTGTAATTATATGCCATCACATCTTTACAGCGCATAAATAAGAAAACCTAACCCAAGTTTTCTGATAAAATTAGCGCTTTTAGGATAGTGTATGATGATCATTTCCTCTTCCCAAATGATTGTGAATTGGAGGCTTAGGATGGCAGACGACAGTTCGTTGCAGTAATTTACTGTTATTGTGAGTAATGTTTGAGACCATGCTATTTCCCTAATACTTCTTCAAAAATGTTATAAAATTTGGCATAACAGAGTTTGTTTTTCCAGGACTATTAACTCCACAGCTACCAGATTTGGAAGAAGGAGCAAAGATGACTATTGCACATTTTTCACAGAACTTTTTTGTACTTCAGCTACCAAAATATATCTGTACAATTCCCTTTGGGATATTTTTAGATAAAATGTTTGACAATAAATATATTCCATTTCAATAGAAAATGAAAATACATGGAAATATTTCACAAAAATCTGTATTTCTGTATTCATATATCAATGGCCATGTAAAGGAATGCCCATCCAGGGCTCTTCCTAAAGATATAGTGCTAAAAATTCAACAGAAATATATGACTGTCTTTCAAGAAACTGAATTTGTGCTTCTGTTAGCGGTCTCTGTGGTTTTCATCTGTATATGTAAAAGCATCAGGTGCAAGTAACTTAGACTGATGTCAGAAAAGTAAAGGATATGTGGAATGATTTTAGAGGAAATTATACTTTTGCAGAAAGAAAAACTGGTCTATGCTACGCTGTTAATGATTTTGGTTCTCAGATAGTGACTCTTGGTTACTGCTCATGAAGCTTTTTTTTTCAGCCTTCTGACATTAATGGGATCTCCTGTTATTTGACTGCATCAACCCATGGAAGCTGGTGATTATTGAAATATTTGTCAGGATAATTATGTGAAGAAAGTGTGAAAGATATTTTAGACTAAGAATCTGAAGAACTAGGGGCTGTTGCCCAGCACGTATGATAGGTAATCTATAGACATGGTTTCTGTTCCTGAAAACAATAGAAAGCTGTTCTCTGTGCTCTCTTAGATTTTTTTGTCTCTATTAAGATCCTCACTGCAACATGATCCGCAAGGTAAATTTCTCAAACGGCTTGTTTCTCTCTGATCCTTCCTAGTCCTTCGTGAAATCAGGGTAGCATGATTTTCTTTTTCCTGCTCTCCAGCTATTTTGTCTTTTCTGGTCAAACGGATGGGTTTATATTTTAAACATTGTAGTAACTTCTGTGTAGCACTATGTTTAAACCCTTCATCTCCACCTCTTACAAATTTACTTTGGTGAAATAGCTCTTCAATTTTTCTTTTATGAGAGGAGCATTTTCAGATGCCATCTCATCTCAAGTGTTTTATTTCTCAGCTCAAAACATTTCTTTGCTGGTATGGTGTAATTTTTGGCTTTTACCTTTTTGTTTTCTTTTCCTGTATAACTGCTATCAAGTAGTCTGAAATATTGCTCATTACTTTCCTCATCTTTTTCCTCAATTCTGTCTTTTCTCAATTTCTCCTTCCCACATTCTAACATTTTATCTTCAGCAGATGAATGTTAAAGGTGAAAATATCTTATGTAAAAACAGGCAACTGCTCATTCCTTATGTCTTAAAGTCCCATTCTGAATTGCATCCTTTGATTTTTAAAGTTCTTATATGATTGTTTGGTCACATCTCTTACACTTGCTATTTTTTCCATGTTTGTTTCTTCTCTCTGCTCATGGTCACCAGCCTTCTGACACACACACAGCAGTGCCAACACATTTCTCATATGCACCTTTCTAAATGTAGTGGGATTTTTTTCCTTCTGTAATAAAGCACACTTCGCCATTCTCTGCCATTATTTACTGTTTCCTTAAAACCTATCCAGACCCATAGTTTGTGTGAGAGAGGTGCAGAAAATAAAGGTAAATCACATTTTATTTTAGCCCCACTGAAAATGTACTTGTCAAATAGAGCAGAGGCTTTTTCCTGGTCTGTTCAACCACAGGGATATATTATAAAATGTCAAATACAAGAAGAGGAAAGCAAAGGAAAAAAAAAATGGGTGAGAAGTGACTGTTTTCTTTGTATTCTTCTGAACGGATGTTTTTAGTTATTTTCTGCAAATCTTGCAGTGACATTATAACCTGAATAACCAGCATAAGAAAGGTGTGGTGCATGGCTGTCTTACTCTAAGAGCCATCCAAGAGCCTGAATGGAACCTTAGGTATCAGCCTGGATCCAGCTCCTGCCTTGCTCATGGCAGGAAACTCTAGCTGCAAACTCTACAGCTAGTCTAGATAAGATCTTCATCCCTGTTTCTGCCATATAACAGCTGGTGGCTGCTACAGAGTGACTATTTCTATGTCTATCACTGTCTCCTTTTAATTATTTTGCTTCACAACCAGAGGTGTAGCTACTGTAGACTATTTTCAGTTCAGTGCTTTTTATGTGGGGATATATGCACCTGTCTAGCAAGCAGCTTAGTGATGTGAATGCTGTTCCAAAAATCTTTTCAGATTTTTTACATCAAAACCATTCTGACTTAGAGAGCATGTAACAGTCCCAAAGGATACATACTATTGTCACATCTGCACATTTAACTAGCACCCTCTATTGCTACATTGATTGTATGTTGCATATGTCAATTAGTGCATTCCTTCAGCACATCAGGTGTCATTCTGCTGTTTAATGGGTTAAGCCCATAGCTTCTCCTTTTGCTCTGGCAGTTTCAGTGGAAATGATTCAGCAGAAAAGACATAATGTCTTCTAAAAAAGGAACATTTGCATATTGGAAGTTGGTGTGGATGTCTGCTAGAGAACACCTGATCAGAAAGAAGTAGCAGAGGCCTTCTTTGATGCTGATGAGATGCATCAATAAGTGCTGAGAGAGCTGACCAATTTCCTTGTGAAACACACTGAATTATCTTTGAAAGTTTGTGGCGGAGGTTCCTGAGGACTAGTAGGCAGCAAATATTTCTCCTATCTTCAAGAAGGGCAAGAAGGAAAATCTGGGGAACTACAGGTCACTCACCTTGCTCCTTGGGAAGGTGTTGGAGCAAATCTTGCTGACAGCTCTTTCCAGAGATGTTTAGGGCAAGAAGGTGACTGGGAGTAGTCAAAGTGAATTTATGAAAGGCAAAAAATGCTCAGCCAGCCTGATATCCTTTTACAACAAAGTGATTGGCTTGGTGGATCAAGGTAGAGCAGTGGCTGGATTTTATCTTGACTTTGGCAGGGCTATCAACACTGTTTCTCAAAATGTCCTCATAGACGAGCTCATGAAGTACAGGCTAGATAAGCATGTATTGAGGTGGACTGAAAAGTGGCTGAATTTCTTGTCTTGAAGGGTTGTGATCAACAAAACACAGTCCAATTGGAGGCCAGCCACTAATGCATCCGAGGGGTTGATAATGACACAGATACAGCTTAAGATGTTCATTAATGACCTGGATGATGGGATAGACTGCATCCTCAGCAAGTTTGCAAACTACACATACTCAGGAGAAGTGGTTGATATAACGTAGCAGGCTGTACAAATGAGCAAAGAATCTCATGAAATTCAACAAAGAGAAAAGCCACATCTTGCATCTGGGAAGGAATCACTGCATGCACTGGTATAGGCTGGGGGCTGACTGGAAAGCAGTTCTGCAGAGAAGGATCCGGGGTCCTGGTGGACAAGAAGTTGAATTTGAATGAGCAATGTGCACTAGAGACAAAGATCAGTATCCCAGTTTGCACTAGGAGGAATTTTACTGGCAAGTTGATGGTGTGATCCTTCCCCTCTTTTTAGCACTAGAGAGGCCACAGCTGGACCATTGGCTACAATCCTGGGCTCCCCTGTAGAAGAGGGACATGGACATATTGGAACAAGTCTAGTGAAGGGTCACGAACATGATGAAAGACATGGAGCATGTGAGCTCCATGATTGCCTGGAGAGGCTATGGAGTCTCCATTGCTGGAGATGCTCAAAACCTAACTGAATGCATCCCTGAGCAAGTTGCTCTTGGTGATGCTACTTTGAGCAGGGGGTTGGACTAGACAATATCCAGATGTCCTTTTCAGCTGCAGTGGCTCTGTGACTTTCTGACAAATATTTAAGTCCCAGTGAAGCACTGGTAGGAGGTTTGTGTGTGTATATGGGTTTGTGTGTGTTTTCAATGGGAGAGAGTGAGAAAGCATATGTGTGTGTATAGATATGGGAGAAGAGATAAAGCAAGCAACACACTTTTATTGCTTAAATATCACCTAACTCTTCCAGGACTGCTATTCTCTGCTCTGCAAATGACTAAACTCAGTTTAATGTCAGATTTCCACTTCTGTCCCACACTTGTGAGTAACTGAGATTAAAAAAAGTCTGTGGAAAGCAAAACAAAATAAATTTGTGCAGGATATTTTGGCATGCTGAGCAGCTGCTACTTAAAAAACAGATCAGAACTTGTTCTTTTGGGAAAGGACCCAGTGACAGTTTTCCAGAAGCACAAGCAATATGTTTACTAATCTCTCCTGGCTAGCAGCAGTATGTTCAGCTTCCATAAGCCTGTAGGCCAGTAGTCCTGGGAGAACTTACAGTTGCAGCAGTTCAGACATAATAATTTTGACTTCAAATGACACAGTAATTCCTCAGCTTTTATATGGTTCCAGCTGCACACTTTGGCTCTACAGGGACTACAAAAGAAGTGACATCATGACTACCTACATAATATTTTTAGCTTGTGCTTAGTACTGTTAAGAGACTAAAAAAAGAAACCAAGTTTTAAATCCTTCAAAATATCAGTGTCATGCTTTAGCTCCAGCTGGCAGCTAGTACCGTGCAGCCACTCTCTTACTGTTCTCCCCATGGTGGGATAGGACGTAGATAGTGGAAAGAAAGGTAAAAAACTTTTGAGCTGGGATAGGACAATTTACTAGGACAGCAGAGGAAGTGAAAACAACAGTAACAATAATAGTAATAAAAGAATATTACAAAGCAAGTAGTGAACAGTACAAAATGGCTTACTGCCCAATTCCTAGTCTGTTCCCAAGCAGTGATTTCTTCCTTCCTGGAACTTCCCAGTTTAAGTACTGAGCATGTTGTAACATGGTGTTGAATACCTACTTTGGACAGTTTTGGTCAACTGTGCTGTCTCCAAACCCTCCCTGTGAAAAATCAACTCTATTCCAGCCAAACCCAGGATAATCAGGCATGTGGCAACCACATCTGCAGTGTCCCATTAACTTATGCTGGACTTCAATGGAATTTCAGAAAGCATTTCTGTGTCTGGCAGTTTTTTTTAACATATACTGACTATAAAGACTGGAAGCACCATAAAAGAAAAAATAATTAAAATACATTGAAGACAGGATTTTTCATCTCCTTTAGCTTTTTTCTGGCAGTTTTTTGGTGAGTATAATTTGACTTGATTTTGTTTATTTAGAGTGTTACATTTCTGTGGACACAAATATATACAAAATACATCAACATGTATCATACATTCATAAATGCACACACACAAAATTTCCCCCACTCATTAACATACCACTCATATTCTGAATTTGCACTGGATGTCCTTGGCGAGGTGCTGGCATGGGGGCTGCAGGGCAGCCTCTGTGAGGAGAGGCCAGGGCTGCCCGGGGCCAGACACAACCAGTTCCAGCCCACCCAGTGCAGGGCACAGTTGAGACCCTCCACCAAGATGGTCAGAACTCGGAAAACTTGTTTAAGAAAGGGAATAAAATGATGGAAAGGCAGAGAAGGTTGAAAAAAGAGTGTGAAACAGCAGAGGGAACAGCAAAGTCGGGGGAGGAGAAGGAGTGGAGCAGATACTGCTGAAGGACTATAACTCCATAAAGACCTCTGCTGGAGCAGAGGAAAAGGGTGAGTAGGAAGGAGTGGCAGAGGGAAACCACTGTACACTGGCTATGACACCTCCAACCACATCACTCTTTGTGCCACACGTTGCCTCATTGAAGGGACTGAGCGTAACCTGCAGCAATAACAAGAGGGGAGGAGAGGAGGCTAAGGAGAAGCTGAGCAGAGGAATGAGGGCAGGAAAGGTGTTTTCCCTGGATGTTTTAATGTTGGGGTGTTTTTTTTTAATTTTGTTTTATTTTGTTTCCTGAAATACCTGAATTTAAGTAATTAAATATATATATATATATTAACTGGCAATAAATTAGTTTTCCCCAAGCTGAGTATGTTTTTCTTGTGACAGTAATTGATAAGGGATCTCCCTGTCTTTACCTTGACCCATGAACTTTCTTGCTCCTGTTCTTTCTATTTTCTTCCACTGTCCTACTGAGGAGGCAACAAGTGAATGACTGGCTGGATGGGATTTGGGGTCAAGGGGTCAACCCACCACATATTTTTTTTGTTAATACTCATACACTTATATTTTAAAATTTTGGCTATAACTTTCATGGAGTTTCTTGGAGTACTTCAGAGTAATTTGGCTTACATACATACTATCCTAAAAGAGTAATCCACATAAATAAATTATAAAAAATGTTACCTTTTTTTGTGTCTGTGATTGATTTTGTAATGTTTCAAATGGAAGAGTTAGTATTCACTCACCAGAGAGATTTCCAAATGTATTTTATCCTAGCCAGGCCCTTTCAGTCACCTCACTTTCCTTAGCCCTCTCACTTCTCTTTTTAGCTTCCATGCAGTCCCCAGCAGCAATTCCTGACCAAGTGTCCTGGTTTTTGCTTAGGTTGGATTTTTTGTCTTTCTTAACCTCTTCCTATGTGACTCATGTTTGATTTTTATCCTTAGCTTTATTTTTTTATATATTTTTTTAATGTCAGTCTACTTACATTCTCCTTTTCACTTTACCTGCATATTTTTCATTTCCTTCTCTCCAGACAGATATAATGCAGCAGAGAGAGGTACTGTGATGGCTGATGATCAAGAGCATTCATTAATATTTCTTGAATCTATCAGTTTATTTTTGGTACTGTGAAGTAATGGCAGGGTTTTTCTGGGTCTGGTCAGAGTACTCTTGTTGGCTAAGAAACTCATGATGCTTTTCTGACTTTGAGAAGTGGTGGGATGGTATGTAGTTACTGTCATTTCAACTACAGACATTTCAAGTTGGATTTTTCCACAGCTCCATCTTTTTTCCATGTTTTATAAGTAGTCCAGGACTACTGGAAAAGACAGTGACATATAATGAAATATAATGGTAGCAACCATCTGATATCCAGCTGTGCAGTTAAATGTCCTAGTAAAGAATGATGCATCTATTAAAACTTGGGTTTAACTTGGAACATATTTATCTTGGGCTGTGAAATAAGTTTGGAGGTCTTACTGTGTTGTCCTTGTGACCATAGTATGTCATTTGAGTTTCAACCTAGAATTTCAAGTAGTTCATTAGAGTTGGTCATTAACTGAAAGTAAAATCATTGAAGACTGGGTTTTAGTGTCAGGAGACTGAGAGAGTTTACTTTGAGAGGGGATCTTGTTTCTGTGAACTCCACTCTCAAGTCAAGGCTGAACTCATGATTGTCTGAGGGTGTATCAGTGTGAATTATTTTGGAAACAAAGGCTGTTATAGAATACAGGAGCTTATGTATTGAATGGCTTATCTGCATAAATGAAAATTTCAGCTTATAACTGTAACCTGCATTTACTGTTTGACCATTGTCAGGTGCTGCTCAAAGTATAATACCTGACATTCTGAGTGGCCTGGTGTTTACCTTTCAAGGCTGTCACATTTCTGGTGAGAACTAACATTAACTCAATTCAAAGGAGAAATAAAGTTTTTAAGCAGAACATTTCTAGATGCTGGAAACTGTTCTGTACTAGGTACAATCTGGCTTAATTAAACTTTGTGAAAGATGACAAAATTAATTTATAAAGGTGTTAAGGGTAACAGAAGAGACTAAGAGCTGAAATGCTAAGCAAGATAATGCTTTGTAAGTCAATATATGTAACTGATTATACTATTACACATGTGGGATGAATTGCTCAGTCATATTTCATTATGTATGATATTATATACTGTATTATGTATGGTTCTGACAAAAAAGAATCTGCAGTTTTTCTCGTAATTATTTATGCACCTGAATACATAAAAATGAACAAATAATGATATGTTATCAATGTCCGTTTACTAGCACACGGCGTTCAGGAGTTCAAGGAGCTTCATCAGTCATCATTTGCTTACACTTAAGTGGCCTTCTTCAGCAGTAATGGTGAAGCTGATTGAATACCTATTTTAAAATTTAAAAAATGCTGGTTTGATCTGGGAGATAAGAACTGACTCTTCATTTGAAAGGAGAAGCTGACTTTGTATAATCTGCAGGCTTGACGAGTCAAATTTCATGAATGTGTATTTATTACTTACATATTCTTGTTAAGTTCTGCTCAGTATTTAAGTGAGTTTAACCTACATGAAAGATACTAGGCTGTGAGCCCTGGATTGCAAAGCCTCATATACATACCAGGATCACCAGCAGTACATGTACCCTTGTCGTGCATTTTAGTGCTTATTTTCAAAGTTGACTTTTAAGATTAATAATTAAAGTGCTTCATGCAAAGATGTACACAAAAGAAACCTCGCACAGTGTACAACAGATCTTATTGACCCTACAAAAACGGAAACTGTGCTATATACTTCTGTGCCATCTAGTGCACTTCATCTATCTACTAACTCTAGACATATGTACAAATCACAGCTTTATAGAATGCTCTGTAACATGGTAGCTTAAGAGAGTGCTTGGTTTTTCTGCTGGAACTGCAGGAAAGGTTACAACAAATTATGATTCACGAAACTGTACAGTGTAATGAGCAGAAAACATGTTTTTTGTAGAGGATATACAATCTCAAATTTACTGGCCAATGATCCATATTGGAGCTATGACCATACCAACATTATCACTATTCTTCCTATTATCACCTCTGTGACTAGCTATAAAGTTTGCTCAGAATGAATCTAAATAGAAGGTGTAGGTGAGAATGTAAGTAAGAAACATTTTCTTTGTTTCCTCTGTAAGTGTTGCATAGAAAGATCATGTGATTTACCAAAAAGACTTATGGCAAAGCTAAAAGAAAATCTATAGTTTGGGTCAAGCATTTTAATAATAAAACCGGATATTCACTCTGACTCTAGAGAGAAAACTTATTACTTTGCTACTACCCTAAATGTTGTAATCTCCCTGAACATTAAATTTTGGAAGATGCTATAGGAAATATATTTTTTAAAATACATATTTTCTAAGGTTGATAGACACTTACATAATATAGTAAATATGCATACAGCTAGAAAAGCATTCCAAAATCAGGATTGGAAAACATGGTGTAATGAACCTATACAAACCAGAAGGAAACAAGAAATGAGTTCTGCTTTCTGAGTATGAAAGCTGACTTAACTGCCATTCATCACTGAAGAGTGTATGTACAAACTGCCCCATGGCAATGAGATTAATATTGATTCTCCCAGTTACATTTAGTCCTGAAGGAATGGGACTCTTCCCAGCACTGGGGCTTGTGTAGTATAGTCATTTCAAACCCATTGAAGGCAAGTGTGCAGTTTGGTAGTGTTTCAGTAAGACAGGTAAACTGCTTTGCACAGATGTGAAGGACTACCTTTGCAGAAAGGGAGGGTAATAATTCTCAGATCCAAAGCATCAATGGGCCAAGGGGAAAGCACAGCTCAATGTGCAGAAAAGGCTTTCCTAGGGCCTGGTCACATTTGTACAGAGAAGTTCTTTTAATACAAACTAGATCATCTGAAAATCTGGCCTTCCCTGCACCAGCTGCTTCTGGATGTAAGCAGATGTCAGGGGAACTGTAGATTATCAGGATGCAGGGAGATTGAAACTGCACATCCTACTCCAGCTTTGTGGGACTAGTGTTTAAGAAAGCCTGCTACAACAACCCAACCTTATCCAAATGTACCTTTGTGTAGGTTCAAGCTCCCTGAACCGTTTTCTTTGCACTGTTGAAGCAAAGTGAGGACACAGAGAAAGGACCAAGACCAGGGTCTGCATCTTCAGAAGAGAAAAAGAAGTGGCCTATTATTTCTCTTAATCTATGTTTAGTGTAAGGGTAAATAGATTTTGCCTAATATTACTTGGTATAGTGTAATATTGGTAATGTAGGAGGTGTTAACATGCTTTTTAGTCTGATCTGTTGGGAAAACAAGATCTGTGTGATTATATGCTGTGTTTATTTGTTCATTCTTCTGTCTAGATATTGTTCCCTTTTCTAAAAGGTTTTGGACCAATAGATAATTTCAGCCAAAGAGACAAGATTGGCTTTCTACAAGCATGGTGAAAAATAAACACTGTCTGGAAGTCTGAAATGGGAGAACTGAAATTCCCCGACAGAAAGACTGCAATATGAGTGTCCCATTCAAGTAATCCTGGCAAGTTTTTCCCTCTCTTCAGCCAGCCATGCAAAACCTCACTGGCCAGTCAGCATGTGTGTGTGCCAACATCGTCTCTCACCTAGCTGCAGGGCCAGGTGCACTCAGGGAAGAGAACTGCTATCAGAGTAGTTAAGGGACGTGGGTAGGAGGGAATAAGAAATACCAAAGAAGTGATGTGAAGTTACTGAGGATGAAGATGGCAGAATTCGTGTAGTGTCATAAGGTGTAGGACAGAAATCCACAGGAAAACAGGCTTCATTAATCCCAAGTTTACAGATCAAGATGTTTTCTATTTGACCAAACATCTCTGTAATCAATAAGCGTCTCATTTTGTCATGAACTGAATGCAGTAGAGAAGACATCTGGGTAAAATTATTAAGAAGCTGATTTCTAGAGGTTAAGGTTGTCTGTGTGTGTTTAAGCATTATTTATTTCTTATTTTTTCTCTTGGTAATATTTTTCTGAATTATATTTAGGAAAAATATTTAAAACCAAAACCACAGTCCTTGTAATAACTCAGATGTGGCATAAGCTATTATTTGGAACTGTAAACATGCTATTTTCAACATCTCTGTTTTTTATACATTTTCAGTATTAATGGGAAAAATAACTTGCAGCTGGATAGAAATCTGAAAAGTCATAAGTGAGCTTTATAAAATAAGAAGGGTATGTTTCTGCAGAGACGATAACTTGAGCAGAACTAGTGAAAGCTTCTTAAGTTATCATTTCTGCTGGTGCATTTTACTTCAATAGTTCTGATTCTGATAAATGCTCAGGCTTACTTTATTTGAGGGAAAAATAAGAATTCCCTTTTCAAATACTCACAAAAATGAGACTTTCTAGCCTGTAGCCCTTTAGGAGTGGAGAGCTGCCCTGATTCCAGGCAGAGTTTTGTTATGGAAATCTCCAAAGTGAATGGAAAGCAGCCCACACAGTGTATAATCACTGCTTGTGAGTTTCCTCTGTGGGTTAGTAAGACTAAAATAATCAGGTTACTGACTGTGTGCTAGGAACAATTGTTCATTTAGCTATGCATAAATTGTTTTAAAGGTGTGAATAGGTCTTGTTACTGAACTGAACATTTTGCATAAAAATATCATTAGAAAGACACCCTGGTGTTGTGTTAAGGGATAATAATTTCAGTAATAGAAAAGCGAACTCTCTTATATACAACATAAAAGCTTGTTACCCAGTAGAGTCAACAGAAAGTAAGACTGCCACAACTCCCTTGTACATTGTTGCCCTTTTATTGATGGAGAAATACTGTAGCTAGAGGTAGGTACTAAATAATCTTGTTGGCTCTGCCCCGTTGTCTTGTACACTTCATGTTGGAACTGAAAATATCTTGAAATATAAATTTATACAGGAGCATTAAAAAACTTCTAATAATGTGTTTCTTCAAGGATGAACTAACTGTTGATTTGTATTTTATATTTAATAGTCTGCAAAAATATACTGAAAAGACAAAAGTGAGGTGAAGACCATTTATAGTTCCTGTATTTGAAATGAACTTTCCTAGACCAAAAGTGAGGTGAAGACCATTTATGTCTTCTTCTTTAGTTCCTGTATTTGAAATGAACTTTCCTAGAACGACTGAAAAAAGTTTTGTTAAATGCACCGCATTTTATGATCTAACTTTTTGCAAGCTGTATTGATCAAAACTATTCTGCCAGCAGAAAGGGAACAACAGAGTAACAGCCAAGGTCCTTCATGCAACCAAATAATAGCATGGAGTTGTAAATGGAAAGCAAGACAAAGAGGACCACAGAGATCACATAAAATGTGGTATGGCAGAATATTAAATCCACTGCAGATAACCAGTAGCATATGAACAAAATTAAAACAGACAGCCTGAAGCTGCAAGCTGGGAAACATAAATTTGTATCTCACTAATGTTTCCCTAATGGATAACTCCAATGCATGATGGGGAATTATTTTTAAATAATGTTATTTCACTGCTAGCTGACCTTCCTGTCCAGTTCAATTTACATAAGGAATTGAGATGCTTAGAAGGTATGATTTTTGGAGGAAAGAGAATTTTTGCAAAGTCACTCTGAAAGCCAGAGTCAGAATGAGACTTATTTTGTTTTGACTTAGAGAAGTATTATGATAAACAAAATTCTCAAAATAGAAGCGTTCTGTGTAAATGTAATTCTGAGACCATACTACATCCCCAAGTGAGCTGCATTTTGTCTGGATCTTGTGCTCCTGTAAAGCTTTAGAAGCTTTAATAGGGCTTTCAGCAAATGCAGACATCTGCCCACATGGAGCTTACTTCAAGTCAGGGGCATAGCAGTAGATTAACTATATTGGATCATAAATAATGCATCTGTCAATTGCACAAAATAGAATGAAAGACCAAACGGTTCCTCAGAGCAAGTGATGTGGGGCAAGATACTAGTAATGCCAAGGCTTTGGACAGTGGTAAGGATAGACCCTGATCTTCATCAGGTGTAGGTAATAATTACATTGCAAGTAATTATTGATGTTATTTTTACTTCCTGTTTGCTTCACAGTTGCTCATTTCCTGCAGATGCAGTGCAGGACCTTCTTGTTTAAAGAAACCGTGTTTATAAGACTATGGTGTGTCTTGGCAGTTTGTGACTGAACAAACTGTTAATTCTGCTTCATCTTGGTTATTGTGATTAGAGCTTGATAACATGAAAACCTGTTCATATATCTGACATTTTAACATATATTAAGCCAGTCTGTACAGTCTTCCTATGTTTATACTAGTAAATTAAACAGTGTCACTCAACATTCATCATACTGGAGTTCAGTTGTCTACATTGATGAATTATTAACACAATCCTTTTTTTTTCACTTTTGGCCTGGGCAAACTAGCTGTCTCCTAAATAATACTTGGGTACAGTTTTGGAGTTATCACAGTCCGATGACTATTCCCAGTAGTCATTTTGGATATTGTCAGTGTGTTATGCATAGAAAGACTGTTTAACAGTATGGATGCCAGCCTTTCTAGGTTAGGTGGCTTCAATGCTGGAGAAAGGTCAGAAGAATATTTAATTTATTAGCATTGAAATTGCTTCACAGTCTGCTAGTACATCACAGCTGTAGCTTAGCAATTAGTAGCTATGGGGCTGAGGAAAGAAACAGCTTCCAATAAAGATTTTGAGCTGCAAATGACCATGTAAGCAGATGTTATTATCTTAGGCCAGAGTTAAACCAAATTATTTAGAAAAGGCTTAATTTTGTCATTTCACTTTTCTTTGCAATCATCTAGATCTCCTCACAGTCTGTAAGAGCTGAGATGTATGTAGGCAGCTGCTGTATGTCTCCTTTTTGCTGTTAGCGAACCTATTGGGGGACAGGTTAGGATGGATAAATCTAGTTTAGCTCCCAGACTTCATTTTAGAGCTCTGGATGTCAATTCCCACAACATGAAGCACGGGCCTAGACAAGTTCTACTTGGCTTCTAACACAACAATTTACTTGTCCTCCACTATGGCCTGATAACATCAGAATTATTGTTCTAGGGATGCAAGGCACAGATAATAACTGCATCGACATGGTATACAGACATTTCAGAATTTTGGTCTGTGCTAAACTCTAGGTGGATGAACATGAAGTTTTAAAATAAATAGGGTGACAGCAGTTCCAAAGGATAGGGATGTGATTTCTGACCTTGTGAAGAGTGTGATAGTGGCCCCCAGTGTGGCTTCAGATGAGAGAACGCTCCAATATCCTTGTGAATCTTCAGGTTGTATCCTGCCATATTGCTGCCAGCATGCACATTCTGGGAGAGGGATCGAAGCTTAAGTCTGATGTGGACTCTGGATGGAGGGCTAAGAGAGAGCCGTATTGGGATACCATGGCAAGACTGAGTAAAGTACAAAGCAAGCCTTCCCTGGTAAATACACACTTGAACAGTCTTCCTAGTCTCCTAATCACATGTACAGCTCTTGCTTCTGTCCTTCATTTTCTTGGCCATTAGGGAGTCTAGTTATTTTAGCAGGTGACCAGCAAAAATCTTAATAGAGATTATTCAATAAAGAAAAAAGACAGAAGTAATCTGGGGAAGTTTTTAGCCCAGATACATATCCCTTTCGTATGGCTCCTGTATCTCACTATGAAATTGCTATTAAATAAGGCAATAGATTCTTTCCCCATTAAACAAGAACAAATGGGAAAATAATTTCACAGTAGTGACCTACTGATTACCAATCTGAAAAGTAGGTTCCAAGTCCATTTTCTAGATTTATTATTTTCTGCCAAAATTGATTTAGACAAAAAAAAGCAGTAATCACCTAATATGTGGTGATTATTTTCCATCTCATTACACAATCCTTGTATCTTATTAGCCATTTAAATGAATACCTGTTAAATGAGCAGACCTATACAATGCAAACAATTTTTCAATCCATCAAGCCAAACAAATAGAGGACTCCAATTAAGTCTCTACAACAGTATACCACACTATAGAATACAATAAAAAATGGGATTTATCCATGTAATACATCAGCTAAATGAATATAAAACTTTGTAACAGAATCAAAATTACTTTTTGGGAATATCATATGATTGTACTATAATCTTTCAAAATCTCAAGGAGCTCTGAGGAGGCATTCTACAACATCCGGATAAGATCTTTGAATATTTGCCACTACAGTGCTCATAAAAGTGATACTATTATAAACTTGACAGCAAATGTACAATGATATATTCTACTGAATTCTGTCACCACATCTGTCCTGATTTCCACTACTGTGAATCTGCAGGCCTGAATCTCTTCAAAACAGAGATAACCACAGGAAGCTGCACTGAACCTAAAGATTGCAGTGAATTAGGTTTATCTGTTAATTCAAGCTGTGATTTAGACACAAGTTCTCAGGAGTGGAAGGAAACATGTTCATCTCTTGTTCTCTTCATGACAAAATCCAAATCCCAAGATGCACACTTTAGGAAATGTTTATGTCTATGAATAGAGTTAATTAAGAAACTTACTGACAGAATGAGAAGAAGGAGGGCAAACACTGGCTGATGATATCAGAATAATTTTAAAACAATTTGGTTTTAAAAAGGATTAGGAAAGGGAATGGAGGGAATATATATATATTTTACGAGGAATCAAGTGAAAGTGAAGCAATGTTAGAATGAAATGTTAAGACGAACCCTGAGAAAACAGTATTTTAGAATGGCTGAAACAGAGTGAAATTATTTACTTGTCAAAGTTACTAGGCAAATAGAGTTTGTTAAAGTTAACCTCACTATTTCCAGACACATGATGGAATGTAGTTGACTCCAGTTGTGGTTGTACTGAATGACCTCACATGGACCTTCTGTGTCTAGTCCTTTCTGTTTGTAGAAGTATCTAAGGATAGGCCTGCACAGATACATCACTGCAGTCACATAGCTCGCTCATAGCATCTACAGTTTTAGCTGCCAAAATTACTTTAAACTTGTTACTTCAGTTCCACTGCTGGAAGTAGCTGAGAAGCAGTTTAATAAGCTACCCTGTTGCACTGCTACACATTTTCTAGCAGCTATGTCATAGATCAGATGCTCTTTGAAAGCACTTTTGCTTCAGAAAGAACAGTCTTAGAATTATGCAACTGAGCTGCAACCTGCCATTTCTGAACACTTACTCCTTGCTCCTATTCAGCAGAGAAGGGCTTCATATAAACACCTTTGTCAACCAAGATGTGGTAATAACTTGTCTCACCAGAAAGGCAGTTGACACACTGGTTGTCTTTAGCTGTGTTGCTCTCAACTGGTACAGATGTCTCACTTCTCAGAAAAGACTCAAAATGTACATAGAGTTCATTTCCTGTACCTACTGCATTTTACCTCCACTCCAGCTCTAAATTATGCAGTGGATGAAATGACCAACACCAAGATGTGTTCAGGCATCAGGCATCAGCACTTTATTGAAGCTTTGCACTGCTTATGTATCCTTTTTTCCTCCTCCACGCCCCAAGAACATGTCATTCTTTCACTTTAAATTCATTACGCCTTATCACACACATGCCTAAACAATTGACACGATTGGATAATTCCAACTGTTCACCAGCCATTCTTTTACTTCTGACCAGTTACTGATTACAGCACACAATAATCCCTTCTCTTGTCTCATACACATTCTGGCTTGTTAGTCCGCTCTATTTTATTTTCATTTTATCTTCATGCAAGGTCAGGAATTAATTGCTCAAGGTTGAAGCCACCCGCAGCTTTGGCTCTTAAAGCACCAACAAAATTACATGCAATTTTTGCATTGTGAATGATGGAATGCTGAACATCAAGCATAATATCAGTGAGGAGATAATAAGGGTATGACCTAAAAATAGTTGGACTTCATGATCAAATCTTCTTAGCAGTGAAATGTCGCTACCAGAGTTTTGTCTTGGAAGGAGAATCATATGGACTTCATTCTATGTCACTGATATTGCATACAAAATGTGTAGTTACTCTGGGGATAGCAAAATAATGCTGTGTCTTTTGAAAAAAATACCCATTTTTGACATATATTACCACCTCATTTACTGGCCAGCTCCTTCTAGGTCGTGGGTGAATTCTGACAGCAGCAATACTGACACTTCTTTGTCTCAATAAAAACTACTACATTTAAGTTATGGAGAGCGAGAGATGCATAGTATATCCTACACACAGAGACAAAACAGGGAGAAAGAATCATGTGCACAGATCTTAGTAGAAGTTCAGCTGCACTCAAAACAGTTGCAGCTTTTAAGAGGATCACCACCTTGAACTGTTCTCGAGGATGATCTGTATTTGCTACCCATGGGATTTCTATCCTTATCTGAATTACTGGAAATTTTGTGTAGGACAGACTTTTGTGTTATGTTGACACTGATATTGTGTGTGTGTTTGTGGTTAGCCTCTGACAGCCCCCTGCTCTGATAAAATCTGCTCTCTTCAGGGTGCTTACATATTCTCTAATGAATGGATTTCAGCCATGACTATCTAGAGGGAATTTTAGCTCAGAAGATAAATCCCTGTTGAAACAGAGGTGGTGGAGTTTTCCCTTATGGTATTTTTCACTGTAATGGTAGAGTAACAGATACAAAATCAAGAACTTTTACCTTTTCCCAATGATCAAACAAAACAAGTGAGAACATGGTCAGTAGAGACATGGAAAATACATATTCGTGTCTTGGTTGCAATGAGTCCTTAACTGAATATACAGAGCAGCATAGTTCAAACTGAAAAGCCTAAGGACATTAATCTCATAACAGACAATTGTTCGTAATAACCACTTCCTTTTGTGATATGTGAGTATCTTAGATTCATGGTCCACTTCTAGTGCCCAGTTAGGACTTCATGTTGACTCTTTGTCATGCAAAATGATTATTCATCAATTTGTTATTCCAATAGGAATATAATACTCTTTTCAAAGTCCTCGGTTTCATGCTGACACAGAAAAGGAATAATTTCAAAATAACACATTCTTCTTGAGCTATATTTGTTTGCTTAAGCTCTTCAAACATTTGACTCATGAGCTTTCTTTAGTTATCTTTTTTTTGAGACAGTTGTAGTACCATGCATTAAAATGTTGGAGAAAACAGAGACATAAAACACAGTTGATATCAACTTTATTTGAAGCCAAAAAATATAACTCTTGTGACAGGAAAAAAATGTTATCCAATCTAGAAAAATAAAGAGAGTATCATGATTAAAACAAAACAAAACAAAAAACACAACCCTGTGCAACAATTGAAAGAATATATTATGGATATCAGAAGCCTTTTAAAGTGCATTTTCCCTTGGAAATATCTAGGCATTAATGTCCTTTATAGTAAGTAATGGTCTGAAAAATTTATGTTAAAAAGACAGAAACAATAGAGGCTCTGTGGGAAGTTTGTTCTTACTGTCTATCTTTCTCTCTATTTCTTTACTATTTTCTTACTGATTTTTTTTTTTTTCCCTGAATGAAATAAAGTATGTTAAAACACAGAAGCCTTGTTTTCAGAGTTAAGCAAATTTTTATTGTCTTGTGTTTAATCTCAAGAAGCAGGGAAATGCGGTGGAAACACTGAGATGTTGGCTATATGATGCAGTTATTACGCACTCAGCCATGCATGTATATGCACATATACTTTAAAATAAATGTAGTCAAGCAGAGTAAAATAAATTTTCTAAGAGCAAAAACTGAGCTAAGATTCTTAATACAAAAAGTCAGCTTGATTAAGGAATCAGACCACCCACTGTTGGAAGAAAAATGTTTGTACCATATATTATGCATCTTTGGTATCCACAGCCTGATATGAAGAATTGCAAGGTGGAAGTCTACTGACTGGGTAATGAAAAAAAGATGCATTGAGACAATAAAAGAAAGCAAAAAAGATTTATTAATTCATTATTTACATTCTCCATAGCCAAAAATTAAATCTTCCTGTACAGAAGTATTCAGCATGTTCAAATCAAGGGTTCAAGTAATGAAGCTACTTGCATACATGTTTAACTCTACCACTATTATTTAAAGCAATTTGTTAAAACGTGCTCAACAGTTACAAATACTTGAAACCCTTACTGAATTGAGGCCTATGCATCTGGTCCAAAGTCTTTTGTCATCACTGTGAGTCTTTCCATCAATCAGAAAGACCTTTCTGTTTATGCAGGTGTAATGCTGAGGTAGAACATTAGAGCATGCTACTAATTCACATCGCAACATAAAACTAAGGTTAAAATTAACATTTTGAATCACAAATTGCATTTTTTTTTTTTTTATTAGCTCGTGTTTGCATTTCTTTTAGTTGCTTATACCATTCCTGTATTCCAAGCCTGGTTTCTGATAAGAAATTGAAGTACTTTTCTTGTGGAATGGTGAAATATTTTCTTTTATTTCAGTATACTTGTTTGTTTGCATAGAGAAAACTAGTTTATTTGATTAAAAAGTTGTCCCATTAATGTTACGTGAAATCAGCACAACTTATATAAATACTTCTCTTGTCCCAGAAGGGAGAGATGTGTTTGTATTGTATCAGTTGCAAAACCTCACTCATTCTGTGTCATGTCATAGAGGCTGTTCTTAAAATAGCAGATATTTTCTGAGAAGAAATACCTAAATTTATAGTAACTTTTATTTCTTTCAGTGAAATGGTGCTATTGAAGTTGCCACCTTATTCAAGCATAGATTTCTCTAAGGGAAGACTCCTTTTTCTTCACAGTAACTGACTACTTCCTCCTCAGCTATCAATAAGGACATTCTCCTTAAGCAGTGGTTTTATACATATTATTTTCCCTATGAGAATTATATAGGAAAGATATACAACATGAAGTTTGATTGGAGCACCTGAAGCATTAAGAAACACAATGGTTAATGTCACCAGAAGTGCTCATTCACTGAGGTCTTGATTCAAATTTCACTGAGCCTGATGTGACTATAACGGTAACTGGAAAGTATAATCACATTGTAGTTTGAATGAGTAGAAAGCATGAAGCATATGAAGCACTGTCTTCCAGAACTATGACATGTAACAAATATATCAGGTAGATAGATGCTAGATAGTTAAAATGCTTGTGGGTAACTCATAACAACTCTGTAAGAATAAGAGTTAATACAATTCTTGGAGAAGCACAAGTGTACTGACAATTCACTGCATTTCAAATCATATTACCATTTTCAGGGCTTCAGTTGTGAAGCAAAAGAATGTCTACTGGTGTCTAAAAACCACTAGGCACCAGATAAAAGTATCTGCTATTTCTTGCAGTAACAAAGAACACAGAATTGGAGATGAAGTATCCTGTTTATCTTTTGCAGATAGACACTCTGGCAAGAATGAGTATCATCATCACTGAATGGTTAAATTTTAACCCATTTTAGTTGGTTGCAATTAGGTGAAACCCTTAAGCAAAATTGGCTAACTATCCTTAACTTTCTTCTTCAAGAAGCTCAGACTGGGTATGAGGCAATTGGGTAAGCTGAGTGGAAGTATTTCTAGTGCAGTTCCCCTTGTATTCTGCAGAGGGCCTAAAGCTACAGCAAATTCCAGGGTGCCTGAGTGACCCGGTCCACAGGGACTGCAGAAGCTTTGAAGGGTTGTTGCAGCAATGATATTGCCCAAGAACACACAAAGAATCTAACTTGACTGTTTTTGGTCACAGCCACTGATTTTGATCACATAATCACAGAATTGCCTGGATTGGAAAAGACCTTTAAGATCATCGAGTCCAATCACTAACCTAACAGTGACAAGTCCCCGACTAAACCATGTCCCTAAGCATTATGTCTGCACTACCCTTAAATACCTTCAGAGACGGGAACTCCACGACTGCCCTGGGCCACCTGTTCCATTTCCTGATAACCCTTTCAGTAAAAAAATTCTTCCTAATATCCAAATTAAACTTCCCTTGGTGCAACTTGAGGCCATTTCCTCCTGTCCTATCACTTGTTACTTAGTTGAATAGACTGACCCCCACCTCACTACACCCTCCTTTCAGGTACCTGTAGAGAGCAATAAGGTGTCCCCTCATCCCTCTTGAATGAGACTGTTTGCTTTATAGGTGCTGAAGCACCACATGGTCACATTGTTCATCCACTCACTATTGTTTCCAGCTCATTACAACATTCAGAGTGTCGTTCTATTTTCCTGAGACCTGCTTAATTTGCTACTCTCCTCTGTGGCATCAGTCAACCAACCAGACTGAGGTAATACATTTATCTTGGATCCTTTATCCACCCAACCTACTTCCTATTTACACAGCTCAATTAGAGCTCTGACCTGTGGATGTTGAACAACTGTGGCACTGGTTCAGCCCCTGGTTTCATTCCAGCACTGCTACTGTGTTAGTAGTTAGAGGTCCCCACCACACAAGGTTTCACTGGAACAGGAAAATGATGAAGTGATTTGGAAGGCCTGTGGATGTTGAACAACTGTGGCAGTGGTTCAGCCCCTGGTTTCATTCAAGCATTGCTATTGTGTTAGTAGTTAGCGGTCCCCACCACACAAGGTTTCATTGGAACAGGAAAATGATGAAGTGATTTGGAAGCTAGTCTGTAATTCTGGAGATCTGGGGTTGGTTTCCTCCTCTGTCATGGACTTCTGTTACTGGGGAAGTCATTACTTGTGTTGGTCTGAGTTTCTTGTCAAACAGCAGATCTGTTTCTTTTTCTGAGCTTTATTGACCTGTAGGAATTATTATAATATCAATTTACTCAAATAATAATACAAATAAAAAAATATTTTGTAGAAATTTAAGTAGTGTTTTGCAAAATCAGAGTGTTCAGGGACACTGTGCATTATACAGGCAATATCCTCCTAGCATAGACATTACTTAGACCAGAACAGTTCTATTGCTGGAATAGCTAATTTCTTGTCACTGTAGAAGGCTTCAAGGAAGAACCCTGGCTGTTCACTAAAACAGGCAAATTTCCCCTTTTCCTGGTTGCATAGCATTGTGGTTTTTTTTACCTCTTTCTGAAGATCTTTACCTCTCCCTCAGTCTCAGACTGTACCACTCGTGATTGTAAACCAGATCCCCAGTTCTGCAATTTTTACTTTCTAATCTTCCTGCATAGGAGCTCCTTTGGAAGCAGTATTGTGGACACTGCTGATACGTATACACAGGAAACACTTATCATCGTCTAAGTCTCTGCAATTTTTACTTTCTAAGCTTCCTGCGTAGGAGCTCCTTTGGAAGCAGTATTGTGGGCACTGCTGATACATATACACAGGAAACACTTATCATCGTCTAAGTTAACTGCTATATGCAAATATTTTTGAGGCACACACACAAAATAACTCCAAGTCACTTATACTTCAATAAATGACTGAGTTAGTTACTTCTCCTTTGTTAGTGGAAAGATACTTCAGAGCAGTTGATATGTGTTAACCTGATGTTGGGAAATGTTGGATTAGCTGTACCTCTGGGGTACTTAAAAGCATGGGACTTCAAGCACTCCTTTGGACTACTTGTGCCTGAGGCTGTCACCCACACTGAGCAAAATGATCTATACCAACCAAATCATCCCAGTCTTATTAAAAGATAGTTACTGGTGTAGCTGTCAATCAAAGGCAATGTCATGCCTCTGGCTGATTTGCCAGTGCAAGTTTTTTGTTTGAAACTAGACAAAGTTTTAAAAGACAGAATGGCATAGGGGTGTTCACTAGGCATCCAATTAAAATTAAATTGATGTTTAATTATCTGAGTTTTTGGAATAGAACAAATACAGCTATTTTAAAGTATAAAATGTATAGCTTCTCTAAGTGACAAAGTTAATTAGTGTATTTTTTATATTACCTCTTCAGGCTATTTAAAAATTAACAATCAACAATTATCTTCTGAACCCCTCTTCCAGTCCTAAGAGGAGTATATATAATCATCAAGTGTCAGATCCTCTTTTTTTTCTTTCTGTTTCATAAGTTACCTACTTATAAATTCAGTTTCATATTTACAGAACAAAATTGTAAAACAGGAAAGCTCATTGAAACCTTTCAAATTGAGTACAAAACAGTATCATGGACAGCACCATGGACCTGAATATGAAGGAAGTGTTTAATGTCTTAATAGGAAACAGGATGTTCTTTATGATATTTAATTTCTACTAACAGCACTTTTAGCAAATGTATAGCAAATAGTCCAAATCTCTGATAGAGAATTCATCTAATCCTGTTAAGAGAGCAAATCCTTCATATGTCAAACACTGATGTGACTCTCACCTTTTCCCACCGTGTAATCTCTTGTGCTCCCAGCTATCCTCCTGGGTATCTTGCCTACTTGTTTATTTTATGAAAAGATCATAGGATAACAAGGCCTATGAAAGTCAGAGGATAGATTTGGAGACTACAGAGGCATCTTTAATCTCTAGTCAACATCATATAACATTTAAAAATTCCTGTAAGTAAAAGTGTCCATGCAGTGATTCCATACTGTGTGAGGCTAAATAAATCAGACAAAAATGAGAATTATTGCCTTACAGTATTTTCACACCAAAATCTGCCGTATTCTAACTCTTCCTCCTCTATAGTCAAGAGTAAGATAGTAAAGTAATTTAACTCAAAATAATATACCAGATAACTTCTGGTCTTTGAAATGAGAAAGTATAAGTTCTGGAAAAAAAAAAAAAAAACCAACAAATTTTCAGTTCTCTTTCAAGAGTTTATATTAGAAAGGACTAGGCTATCACAAAGAAAATGGATATTATATTGAGGTTCCCATAGAACAATGGAACTATAGCATAACAATTTCAGTGGAAAATACCCTTTAAAAGTGCATGAAGAAACACAAATAATTTATCTCATCTTTAAAGTGAGAGTGGTTTCTACAAGGGTCAAAACCAAAGCAAATTGAATCTGATGTGAGATTTTTCACATTATTCAATGGTTCCTGGGTCTAACTCTTTTGAGAACATCCAGGTTTTTCTCCTTTAAGGTAGCATTAGTAGAAAAATATTATTACTTCTCTCAGCAGCTAAAACAAAGTGAAATGATAGACATTTGACCTAAGAGTTACTTTCAAATAACATTCATCCTTGTGCAATGTATCTGAAGCCTGAAATGTTACAAAGTTCAGTCTTTCAGTACAAATTTGGAAATTGAAAAATATTAAAATTCAAAATGACCATTTCTTAAGAAGATGTTTCCCTACTTAAGAAGACATTTGCTTAAACTACAGTGATTTTATTATTCTCTCTGTGCAAATAGTGTAAATCTTTCTGTTATTTATGTGTGATAGTTGCATAGATTATATACTTAGAAGGGTAACAGTAAATAAAGGACAGTCCCTGAACCACAGAAATCTTTGAGTTTGTCAGACAAAATTGTACAGTAAAGTGCATATTACTGAATAATGAAATTAATTCATATTTAATACTAGCTTGGTTTCAGTGGGATCAGTATGAGATTTCTTTATCACAAATAAAAGATTCAACTAGTTGTGTAAAAGGAGTAGAAAGGAAATGAAGAAGCAGAAGATATAGTTTGACATGAATGGTTTTATTTGTGCTGTTATTATATCTCATTTCAGTTAATGACCTATGGCTAAATGGAAGGTGAGAATCCATTTTCCTAATTTTGTTTGAAATTTTTTCATTATTTCCCTTAGACACTTATGTAACAGTGCTAATTGTATGTGTCTGTATTGGTCTTCCCTTAATGACTTTGGAATCTATGGGTTTAATCAGTGAAATCTGCCAAGGAAAGTTTCAGAAGGTTGAGATGGTTTCAGAGATGACTACATTTCCACCAGTTCTATGAATAAGTAAGGACTGATTGTTTAAGTGCCACAGCACTTAAGGCTACAGCATGAGTTCAGTCCCCTAGAAGACATAGTAGTATTCACTTTGCAGAGGAACCCTTATAAATGATCCAGCTTTTGAACTGGGAAAGAATCAGTTGGAACTCATCCCTCCTTGGCCATCAAAGTAAGTTCATCATAAATCATACAGAGTGGAATTTATCACCTACCTGTAAATGTCTACAATGTAGATGTGTACATCTGAGCTAGTCATGCTTTTTATAGTCAGTGGGGAGTAAAAGGCACTGCAAGGGCACAATTCATCTGACCTGCTTTAGACATCTATTTTAAGATGAGATAAATAGTGCCCTGGAAATGCCAACTTTTCTCCATTGACTGCAAAGGCAACCTAAGACAACTTACTCAAATATAGATGGTGGTTTAAATCCCAGTCAAAATGCATGAGAAATAAAGGTATTTATTCCTCAGCTACTTAAGAGAATTTTAACTCTGAAAAAAATCTTTCCCATGCTCATGACTCATCTGAAAAATAATGTGATTTTTTTTTAATTCACTAAGGTTTTTGAAAAAAGCTGAATCTATTGTGTATTTCTCACATGGGAACAAGTACATTGTTTTTCTATTATCTGCATATACATGGACATGGACAGGGTACAGTTTTCTAGCCTTGTGAATTGGTTGTGTGACTGTGTTGTGGAGAATCTCAGCCTGGAGTGTGCGCTATGTAATGGAAATAAAGTGAGGGGATAAAGACCGCAGCTTAGACTTGTAGGTAGGAGTTACTGCCTTTAATTTACAGCCTGTAAAGCCTGAGACCTTGCCAGGACATTAGCCTTCCTTAAGAGCAGTGAAACTCTCTGGCGATGAGTCCTCTCCCGTATGGGCTCAATAGTGGTGGATGAGTCTATCCAGAGATTAAAAGACCTATGAACAGCTGCATGTAGTCTGTCAGGCCGTGGAAATAAGAGATAGTCTGTCTCTGCAATGCAAGTATGGAAGCTACAGCCCTCATTTCAGGGAAATGTAAGGGAGTTCTCAATCTCAGCACATAGAACTGAACTTTCAAATCAACAAAGACTGTAAGTGTGTACAAAATTCCATGTAATATCAATGCATTATATACAAATGTATGGCTCCATTCCATTTTGCATATATATCTACCTAGGTCTAGTAAATGCATCGTTGTGAGATGTATTATAGTAACATTAGCAGAATCAGACTACGGAAGTTATCTAGTAGACAGTATTATTTTTTTCAAAATCTGTATGAAAAATTAATCTAATATGCTTCCCTTCCTAATAATTTCAGTGTATGATCTTCTCATGTTGCTGCTGCTTGCCTGCATGAAGTCCCCAGAAGAAAGGAATGGAATATCTGAAGAAATCTTTTTGTTTTCTGTGTGCTCTCTTAGTCTGTTAGCTCTGCACACTGAAAGAATTGATTGGACTTGGAAACCTGTAATAATAGGCTTATAAGAAATGCATATATGAAATTAGGTTTGCAATGTAAAAACTTCTGCAATTCTGAACTGATTTCTGTATCTACTTTTCTTCTGCCCCATTTACCTTTTCAACCCTGCTTTATTAACTTTACACTATTTCCCTTCACATTTCATTCTGTTTAGCTTCTCCCAGAATTCACAGGGATTATTTTTCCAAGGATTACAGAGTTCAGACTTCAAACTCTGTAGTGCTGTGACATGACTGCTATCATTATGTTCTGTTTTTACTCCTGGCAACTGTCTTGTTCATTTAGATTAGAAAGCACATACATTATTTTGGCCTCTATCAATGCCTCCTGTTGTTGAATGAGGTGGGTTGGTTTTGTGTTTGGTTTTTTTTTGTTTTTTTTTTTTTTTTTTAATGGGCCCTTAGACACTGAAGTAACAGATATGACTGAAAATATTAATGATAATAAAGACACAAACTTCCAGGAGAGAGCTGGATGCTCTTACTCTTCAGCAAAAGAAAAGTCATTGAAAGGATTTTAAGCACTATGCTTGAGCAATGTTCACTGGCATTTGTCTTTATGCATATGTAACGCCATTCTTGGCAATTAATTATATGGTCTAGTTTCCAGATATAGTGGTCAGAATATTTATCACCAGAAGCTAGGCAAAGAACTACAACATTTCAAAGCCAGAGTACGAGAGTTTGGAACAGACACTTGAAAAATTTGATTGTGTTAAATGGACAAGGACTATTTAGGAAGGTTCCATGACCTTAGTTAAGTTTCCTCTGCACATCCAAATCAATTTCTTTTTAACATTCTCAATTTCTATATAGAGCCTCCCACCAAAATAATGTTGTTGAGTTCGTCAGCAAGGCAAGAAGAGACAAAAATCTGAAAGAGGCTGTGATAGCATTATCTAGTGAGCATACTTTGCTTAGTTCGGGAAATTACAGATGTGACAAATGTCACTAAATGGTTGGGTTTTGTTACTTTATTGTTTCACGTTATACATGAGAAAGGCTCCTGATTTCAAAACCTAATGTGAACTTTTACGGAATTAAAAAGTTTTATTTATTCTAAAGCAATTTTAAAATTTGAATTTTAATATTTTTTAAAAATTAGTTTTAAAATATTAGGTAAATTTCAAGGCATAATAATTGAAATTTACCAAGAGTATTGTAAAAACTCCAAACATTTCAGTTACATCTGAGTGTCTTCTTTAGTTGTAAGTGCAAAATTTTGATGAATAGTTTCAGTGTAACAGAGAGAGACAAGTTTTACGTGAAAACAGCGGATGGGATACAAATAATGATTAAACCATTGCACTTGTTGTCCACATGCCTTACTTCCCACATTCATCTAGAACTAAAAATGCTTTTCTCAAGGTCTTTGTGATGAGGAGAGAAGAAGGAAAAGAAACAGTATAAAAACTTGAAGATTAAAATAAGTTTTTTAAACAATGCTTAGGTATTTTATTTACTATAATAGGCAGAAAACAGCTTGTTCTTGGCAGGGAGCTGACTCTTTTACACATAAACACAGCTTCTTCTACTACTTTGCTATACTTCAGGAACAAATGAAATGATGAATACAGTTTCTATGAGGCAGAAACCCCAGGAAATTGGTAGTTACAGATTCTAGCAACTAGACTGGTGGAGTGTTAATGATTAGTTACTTTTTACTGTGTATTACTCTGATAAAAAAACATTTTCTCCAGGATTAGTGGCTAAAGTAAGCATCTCTTTTTGTTTTTCTTTTTAAAGTATTACTGAAATTATAAAACTGAACTCCAGCAGAAGTGCAAATTTAGTGGCTTTTTGCTGTTGTAATTACATGTTGCATTTCTCTAGCAAATGCTTGTGGATAATTGCTGCATTTGTACTTTTACAGGTGGGCTGAAAATGAAATATAGAGTACTATTGCTGAAGAAGGTATAACAAAAGATATGAACAATAAATTACTGTGTTTGCTTCAAGCATGTAAAAGGCAATGCTTTTTACAATTCCTTTGTTCATTCAGCAGTTTTCCTGGGGACAAAAGACATTTTTACACAGACAAAAGAATTGTCATTGATCTGTTAGACAAAAACTCTGTGGTTATGTGCTATCATGAGCCTTATATCTCATAGAATGGAAGTGTTCTCTCATGTAGGAAAAATAAAAGGTTTTCTTATTTTCTTATTTTCTTATTTATTTTTGCACAATTTATGTTGTAGTTTTTGAATCTCCAGTTCACTGCCAGATTCCTGTTTAGGGAATGAGGAATGGCTTGCCATTTCTTAAGCTCCAACTTGCTTCCTCAGCAAGTTCTCAACCATCCACCAGCGGAATCACATTACCAGAGGTCACTGAAGAGGCTGCTCCTGACAGTATGTATTATAACAGAGAGTCATCATTGTTGCATCCATAATTTTTATTAACATTGCTCACAACCTGTATATGCCAAGAGTAATTCAGGCTCAAACCCCTTTCTCACTCTTCCCTCCACAGCTACTTCACTCTTTTTTCCTGCCAGCTTGCTTATCTCCAGGGTTTCTTTGAAATACTGACCTGCTAAATTAGAACAGCAAATGCAAGTGGATTTATTTAACTTTGAAAGCCTTGTTGGCAGTCTTTTCACTTTGTTGTGAAGTAACTTCTGCATTGGAAGAGCATCTTAATGTGATATTATTCTGTTAATTCCTTTTTATCACAAGCACAGCTTTCTTTCCCATAAATTCCAGAGCTTTATTTCATTAATTGTCAATGTGATAACTTACTCTACAGTGTAATGAGCATTATCTGAAGTGTTTGGTGTGCTCTTCTGCCTGATGCACAAAGTGTATTGCTATAAGTACTTAAAAAAGAATGTTTTGTATGTTAGCATTTTCTTCCAAGTTGCATGAAAAAGTGTTGCTTTGCTAAGTGTATTTATACTGGTCAGGAATGGCAAGGGAAAGACTCTTATCTCGAAGGAGTATTGCTCGGACATTTTGCTCATAGGTAGCAGCTAGTTCTGGCACCCTACTCCCAGTTCATCACTATGTGACTCAAAGTTGTCACTGGGCATATCTATGTGGGTACACTGTCTGCACTTCCTCTCCAGGGGAGCTCTGTCCTTCTGGGAAGCCAAGACAGAAGGCAGCATGGCAGGGCTACAAAGCAAGATGATATAGAAGGTCTGTTTACATGGGTAAAAGAGGACAAACACTATGAATTTACTGCAGAAATTTTGGGATCAGTTGAGAAGACACATAGGTACACTAATGCAGATGTGTGGTCCAAACAATAGACTGACACCTCTCTAAAGACTTCAGTAGCTTCAGTGTTAGAATATCTGACTGAACTGGTTTGTTTCTGTCAGATCAGTGTGTCGGTATATGTCTCTGCACCTGCCTGTGTAGAAATATCCAAAGACATCAGTGGACTTCAAATCAATGATTAAAGCTAAACCCATCAGGTGAGACAGCAAGGTGTTCAGGTTAATGTGCACTCAATACCTCTCACCAGTGGTGAACAACCAAATCCTAATTAAAAATGGAAAGTGCAAATAGTTAATCCAAGAACAAAATAAAAGGTGTTGCCAGTTAGACCTCAAACTATCTTTTATTGTTAACCTCTTACCTTCATATGACAATATGTGAACTTCAGGATTTTTTTCATGATAATAAATTTTCATTCACAATCCCATGTGAATGAAAACCCAAATTATCCCTGAGATAAAAGCAAACTGGTGGATTCAATTCTAATAGCTAGTTGCTAGCTGAAAGCTTTCACTATGAATTATTTCTATTTTAAAATGAAGGAATTTTTTCTAACTAACTCCTTTATTACTACTTCTACAGAAACTTCACGTCCTGTTTTTGGACACCCCTCATGATGGTACAAGTTCAATCTTCATCAGGTACATTAAGCTTCTGATGATGGATTTTATAAATTACAAATTACAACATAATGTAACTCTTGACCAGAATGGACTGTAGTAATTAAAGCCTGTTCTTTTGACCACATTATAGCATGGAACAAAAATATTTATGGAGGGTATAAAAATATTTATGGAGGGCATAAAATGCAAGGATAAACACTCAGCCTTTTTGTCATTATTATTTAACTACTCTAGTCACTGAACCTGTCTGGTTCCATTTCTGTAAATACTACACTGTATGACCTACCTTGACCAATACATTTTACAATCTGGAGTCATCCATTAAACTTGTGAGATGACTTTGCCAATATAGCTTGTAAAAAAGCCAATAAGTAAAAAATGGTTCTCCTATGAGCTATCTTAGCATTTCTTGCTGTGATTAATACAAGCAATTGTCTCAGTTTGACTCCTTCAGGAACTGATAATTGAACAGAAATAAGGACGCTAATTGAAAGTAAAGATAAACTTGTATTTTATACCATTACCTGGAGTTTACAGGCAAAATATGTTTAATATGTGCCAGATTTACTGCATTATTAAAAGACATGGGAAAGTGATGGTGAGGATAGAAATATTAAAGTCACTTACTGAAAGTGCCAAATGCAAAGTGTTTTGGCACTGCATGATACAGCAATGATGAATTTTCTTTGCCAAATATGATAAATAAAAGAAGCCTAGAATTTTTAGGTTTCTATTCCAGTGGCTATGCCTCTACACATGAGAAGTAGCTCAGACTAACAAAAAACCAATCTGTTTCCAGAATTAGCTTAACCGTCATAATATTCACTAATTACGCATAACAAACCCATATGAATACCAAACTCTCTTGTCTAAAATTGTCCAAGTAATTGTCTTCTGTGTTACTCAACATTTTTAAAAACCTCCCACTCATCTTTCCCAGCCTCAAAGCTTTTTGAAAGGAGACCTTTCAGCAGTATTCAGATGTTGTGGTGTTTGTACAATGCTGCTGGCCAACATCTAGCTTCATTTAGATCTGTTATTAGAGAGAGATTACTTCTTTTTTAAAAAAATTAAAGATCATGGGGGAGAAAAGGAAGCTAATAATTACACAGTCTCCAACAGAACATAATGCCTTTTCTTTCCTAAAAATAGTCTTTCTATTATTAAATACAAACTAGTCTGTCCTTCTAATTCAGAATTAATTTGTGCAGTTTCTATTATTTATAATTTTCTGTGTCATCAGCTGCTCAGCAAATTAACAATATTTTTTTTTTCTCAGAATAGGAGAGATTTCTTATAATGAGAGAGGCTTTTGTATTCATCAGACTTTTTAATAAGGTTATTAATACTTACATTTCATTACATCTGTTGAATCATAATTTAATTTTTAATTACTAAACACATTTTTGTGTTTCGTATATCTGTGTATGTACATTCTGATTATCAGCATTGTTTATATCACAGAAGATAAAAATAATTTGTTTTAGATGAGAAAACAGTTATTGTGCCATTATTTTCAGTAGAAATATGTTTTAGACATTCTGATCTTTTGGCTATTGATGAGAGAACACTTTAATTACTATTCCCTAAATTTAACATTTTAGAACCCAATTCAAAACCTCTTGAAGTCAATGGAGAAACTCTCACTGATTTCTATGGCTTTTATATTAGGCCATTAATATATTTTATTACTATATCTCTTTATTTCTTAAGAAAAAGAAAATGTCTTTTAGTGTTATCGGAAATGAAGGACAAAAGGAACAGTGGACACTAACAAGGGTGTGAAGCTACTTCAAGTGAACTACCCTCAGAAAATGCAGAATTTGTATTTGGTGAAGGGAAGTGAAATATTACTTGTTTTTCCTCAAACCTAAAAGTCTGGGGTAAAGATAAAGAAACCACCAGGAAACTCAGAGAATACTTTGACCCTGATCCAGCAAAGCACTCAGACAAATGCTTAGCTTTAAGCATGTGAACACTCCCACTTGATCCAGTGGACAACTTCACCACATGTCTGGCTGGCTGCTGCCTGGGTGAAGGAAAAGGACAGGAATTTAATAGTGGGTTCATGATTGCAGACATGATTAGGGTCATGATTAGGGCCAACCTCTGGTCAAAGATACAGCCTAATTTATATCAGTTCTAAATTTGTACTACCTAAACTTGAAGACTTAACCTGACACTTCACTTCTTATAATACTGGTGAGCCATTCAAAGTCCAAATTTATATGTTCTGAAACTGAAAAAGTGACTTGGGATGGGATTTATTTTCATCAACTTCAGCCTTCTGGCATCTAGCCTATGTTAGTCACAAGAGAGAAGTTCTTCTAGGACAATTCGTATCACATGTAATTTTTTACTTTTAAATGGTATGAATTATCCTTTCAGATTTCCTAATCCTCTCCAGAAGTTACATGGGGTGCTTAAATAAGTAGCTTACTATGGCATCATCATTTTTGAGTTATCTAGAATTAGTGTAGATGATGAAACTGAACATAAATGTATACCTTTAACAGGTGTTCCTTTGGTTCAGCTGAACCTGTAGTGAACTAAAAATACATTAAGCAATGAATTAATTGCTACAGGTATTTAATGAATCCCATTTATCTGTATTTACACACACATAACCCCAAATGATAGTTCAACTAAGTGCCTTCATTTGCATTACATGTACAGAATTCCTGTCTTCTTCCCACTAAAACCAAATGTCAATGAATGCACAAATAGCCAATGAATCTATGTGCAGGCATGTTTAACTTGTGTAAATTGATACAATTTAAAAAAACACAGAACTAGATAATAAATCAATTCTTCAATGACAAGGGAAAACAAATTAAAGTTGATGATTATAGGTCTGTGATAGCTCAAATGGCCATGAATGAACACAGCCTGAAGGCAGACAAAGCCTCCTGTTGAAATCAATGCCATGAGAAAGCATGAAGCAG
The DNA here is from genome assembly GCF_000700745.2 of Antrostomus carolinensis. Taxonomy (NCBI): domain Eukaryota; kingdom Metazoa; phylum Chordata; class Aves; order Caprimulgiformes; family Caprimulgidae; genus Antrostomus; species Antrostomus carolinensis. The sequence continues at coordinate 55,789 of NW_010305901.1, forward strand.
CAAAACAATAAACAAGATAAATTTGAATAAAAATTCATAAATTGTAAATGAATTGTAAGTAATACCAAGATAAGTTCCTTGATAAATAATGGAATCACGTAATCGTAATTCCTCTATTCAAAATATGTAGCTTAAACTCTATCCCAGATATCAAAACCAAATTGTATATATTTCTAATCATTTAATAAAAACTTTCTAAATTACTAAATTTTCCCTTTATAAACATTTTCCTTGGTTTTAAGGTAGGTTATCCACCCGTTTTTAAGGCTATAATCTCTTACTCTAGTTTTTATCATTATAAAATTACCAGCTAACAGTCAGCAGTGCTGACTGTATTCCCTTCCATCCTCTTGCCCACTCCCAGCCTACTCGCTGAGGGAACAATGTGAGAAATAGAGAAGGCATTGATACTGTGCAAGCACTATTCAGTGATAGATAAAATATTGCCATGTTATCAACACTGTTTCAGTCACACATGCAAAACACAGCACTGTGTGGACTGCTATAAATAAAAAAAACTCCTTCCCAACCAGACCCAGTATAGTGTGTACCTTTAAAATAAAATTGCTTTTGACAGCTAGATGTCCCATTTTTGCTCTTATAAGAAAAAAAAATATTACAAGGTAAAATTATCTAATCTCCTAGGGAACTCTTCTGAAATTTTAATGTAGTATGTTAGCTGTCTGAGAAGACAAATAAGATTTAGAATAGTACAGAAATAAGAAATGAGAAATTAAATAAAAGAGAAGGTCTATAAACAGGAAATACAGAAAAATAACAGAGAGGATGATATTTTAATTAAAGCAATTTTGACCAGAAAATATTTTTTTTATTACTGCATTCTCTTGTAAGTAATCTTATAAAATTCTTTGTAAGTAATATCAGCTCAATTTAGACTGTTTCTTAGGCAATTTAGTCTAAAGTAAAATATTACCTTAAAGTGAATGGAAAGCAAAGTCACAGATAACTAATCTACTGGTACTGTAAGTAGTGTTTGGATCAAATAACTGACAGATAAGCTTTTTACATAATAATGTGTATTAAGTGATTGCTGCGTTTTTTAAATTATAATTTTATGCAAAATGGAAAGAAATTAATAAGCAGAGTAAAAGTTGCAACGAACCTCATAAACAGAAGACAGTGAAGTTCCAACCCTCAAGCCTTGGATGTGAGTGTCTAATGCTAATTAAAGCTTCCTGATCCACAGCTATTTATGTATTTGTAGTATCTAGGAACTCCAAAACTTTGCTGACATTTACTAGGAACAATGATTCTGCAATTTTGTAATTTCTCTAAAGAATTTCGGCAATTACAATTTTGCAATTGGCTTGACAGCACTCAGTTTGTTTAAGTGAATGTCCAGTTGGGTGACATCTTTTTATGAGAGAGCCGGTGGCTTCATCAGTATTTTAGTATGGAGACAGAATATGAATTGACAGGAATAACAAGGATATGAGAGGAGTCTTTCACCCTTCAGTTGGGGAAGAAAAGTGAGCCTGCAAATCTCACTGATGCATAGTCTCATTTTTTCTTACCAAACTGCCCCATTAGAGAGCTTCTCCATATGTTTTTCTGGCACAGGAATAAAAAGTTTAGTGAATGTGAGCTATGTAATTTTTCAATTAATTGACAGGAAGGCATTTTTTTATCTGCCAAAAAATACAGATCTATTTATCTTCATATGGGGAAAGAATGTAGTCTATCAGTCAACAAGCTACACCCCACACTCTGACAGTACTGTCACATACCAAATTTTGGGGGTTTTATTTCTAACATTGCTCACTGACTTCACGCAGGAGCTCCAGCTGTGCTCATCTACAACTGCTGCCCTTCCCTTGCTGCTCAACTGCTCCCATGTTTTGCTCTTCAGCACGAAACGGGCTGCTTGTGCAAGTCATGCCGAGGCAAACAACGGATGAGGAAACTTGTTGAGTTTGTCTATATGGTGTTCTGCAGGCACCCTATCATGAGTCTTATTTTTCACTCACTTGAAGGTGAGTGAATGCTATTACTGAGACTGAGCTAATATATTGAAACACAAAATGCATTACCTCTATATTTTATTATGCAGATCTATTTCACATCTGTCTGAAAACTGTGCAGATGACTTCAGGTTTTGAGGATTAGGATCTTACCTTGTCACTAGGAGACCTTTTTGATTGCAAATATTTTTCAGCCAATGTGAGTTGTTCCTTAGTTGTGTGTGCAGCAACCCTATGGAAAACCTTGTGTTCCATTCTCAAAGAAAAAATTTCCAAGTACAGATTACAGACCCATAGAAAGATTGGTTTATAGCAACCTTTCTGAATGTAACTCAATTTATAAAATTAGATTTTTTGTGTTGTTAAAAAAAATACTGGTTTTTATCTTTCAGTTTCATTCGGCAGATAAGAAAAAACATGTTAAAGATAAATGATAAGGAATATTTTCTGGTCAGAATAGCTTATTTTCCAGTGGTAGCATTTTTAACTATTTTAAAGATAAACCAGGTGGAGAAAATTGTGTGACTGCTATTTAGAGTGACACATTTACAAAGGATTTTAGTGCTTGTCCAGCTGGTGGTTTTGTCTCTGACGTTGTATAAAGATCTGTCTTTTCTGGATTGTGTTCTACAGTGTTTATGAACACATAACTAGATTTCCCAGATGAAGAAAATGCAACATAAAATCCAAGTAAGTGGGTCATAAACTCTGTGAAGCAACAGTGAAGCAAAGGCTATTTTTTTTTTTCCAAATAAAAGGTATTTAAAAGGACCTTTCTTGTTTTATATTATATGTCTTGTTCTTATTTTGTTGCAAAGCTGAACAAGTATTATCCCCATATTGGCTAGATTCTGATTTGTTTTATTTTGTAAATTTGTCCAAAAAGACTAGATTTGGAATTATCTTCTGAGCTGCCTTAGATTATCTGTCTTCATCAACTAAGATCGGTAGTATCTTTATTTGTAACTCACAGAGACAAGAATGTTTATAGGGAGAGAAGGATCATCTCTTCTGTGAGATATTTTTGGAGAAGTTTAGCACAGATTCTGAAGAAAAGGGTGGAATAACTAGCAGAGGACAGCAGAAATCTCTTCACTCCAGTGCATTCTCCTTATAAGTTTCTGGTCTAGGGTCTAGAGTTGCCTATTTATGGAAGTTTCTCCTATTGTATTTTCAAATTTTGGTGGTTCTGAATGACAGAAAGGTGAGATTCATCTCATTAGTCATAACAATTGAAAGATAAGGTAGGTGGTCTTCAGACACCATTTTCCAGGGTTACTCCCCAGGTGGGGACAGGGAGGTAGGCAACTTTAGAGTTGCCACAATCCCATCAGTCTTTAAGTGTGATGAATCTCCTGCCATGAACTGTAGAGGGCACCTCACACCAGTACCTTGGAGTAGATGTAGATGCATGTCTTTTAAACAGCTAAAAGTGGAAAGGCTGATGTTCATCCAAGCTGCTAATGATATTTCAGAACATCTAATTTTGTAATGCGTTAGGACACAGCAAATTTAGTAATCATCTGCCCTGTAATTGTACCTCTATGCAGCGCCACTGCAGGAGAGACCTGTTTTGGACTTCCTATTGTCAATCAGCCCTGCAGCTGACAAGACATCAATATCAGTGTTAACTGAAGTTCTTTGTGTATAGTGAGAAACAATGAGCTCTTGTACATTCTCTATAAAAGATTGTGATAAATATAAAAACAGTTAACATATGATACTCCCAGGTTAGTATCTTTAGGTATGCATTGAATGAGGGAAGTTTCAGGGATTTTGTTTAAAGACAGAAAGGTATGATCTGTATCCTGCCACTGAAAGTCCTTAGAAATGACTAAGCAAATGATATAGATACACCATCTTCTGAACACTAGACTGAATTTTATCTCCTAATTGCATCATCCAGGTAATTGGAATTTTTTGTACTATTTTATCTGAGGTTTTTATATAACCTAATAATAATTGTTTGAGGCTCAAAGCCTATGAAGGTGAAAACTGACAAATTGTTATTCCTGTTTTCCCAATGGGAAAACTGTTTTAGGAAACAGTCATTTTTGGTAATAATAAAAATATAATAGTCAAACATTTGCCTTTAATTCCTTCTCCTGTATTTAATCCAGTAAGACATTATTGCTCAAATTGAGGAGGAGTGAAGGGAAAGATGACAGAGAAAAACAGGACATTTCCCAGTACAAGACCTGCATATTTCTATCATATATGTTTTTCAAAGTCAAAGAACAGCCTTTAGGGATCCAACTATGAAGTTTTATGTTCTGAGGATAAGGTTCAAGGAAAAAAATATCAAAAAATACAGCATAGGCTGCACTACCTTCCAGCAAGCTTTCTGTGCAAAGCAACTAGATTACTTGATTGTCTCTCAGGATCCTGAAAATTAATTAATACTTGACTGGTTCATTGAAGGAATAAACTATGGAGTCCTTCCATAGTTAATCCTGTAACTAAGTTTCCTTTTAAAGCATATTATGGGTTTCTGTGTCCCTTTCTAATTAAGTATCATAAATGCCAGATGCTCTGGGTCCACAAAGTGGCACTGATGTGGGGACAGAAGTAACGTTGTTTCAGTGACTTTAATTGTGCATTCCTACATTGACAGCAATGCTGGGGATTTGGTAAGTGCTTTAAATTAGATCTGTTTAGCACTGGAATACTGCAGTATAAAAGTTAGCATTAAGGGAATTTTCACTAAGGTTGTTGATGTAATTTCATACTTAACCATGAGTCTGGGTTTGGTTATGATTCAGAGCACTGGAAGTGCAACAATCAATATCTTTGTGTTTTCCTGCTCACAGACCCCTAACTGCAGCAAAATGTAAAAGATCAAGCTTTTATTTATAGGGGGTTTTGTTTGCTTGTTCATTGTTTTTGTTGTTGTTGTTTTAAACTCTTAGTCTCAGTTTTCTGCTTAATCATTTGGGCTCGATAGCCTGAAATGGTGACTCTGAGGTGACTGTCTTCATTGCTATCATTAATAGTGACAGAAATTCCTGCAGGTAATGAGGTGAGCCCTTCTGGGTAGTGGAGACATCATGCCTAAAATACTAAAGCTACTAAAGAAACATGCTAAGGGACCTTTTCTCCTCACCTCAGTTTATACTAACGATGCTGTTGTATCACCCAACACTGTGTTGAACAATACCTTTGTTTCTATTTCTGTGTCTTCTCATCTCACTTCTTCCAGCCTGTTGAAATTCCTGTAGTAGTCGTATTAAAGTTCAGGTTCTTTAATGGTAAGGTTCACCCGTTTTTCCGTGTGTGCATACAGTGCTTAGCATAAAGGAATCTTAAAAATAAATAGATGCACACAGAGTAACAGTTGCTTTCCTTTTATGCAACAGTTGGGGACAACACACTTTATTTTGTTTGTTTCTGGACTGCTGATAGGGTAAAGAATTTTCAGAAATTAGGTTTATACTGTAGTGGGTGAAACGTAGCAACATCCAGACTAACTCAAATACATTTAGACTGAAGATACAAATCTCCTCATCATATCACATGAGAAGTGGAAAAGTGCCTATGTAAGAATTACAAAACATTACTACTGATTAGCTAGCAAATTTCATAATGCAACCTGTTTTCCCTTTGACAATAGCACATCATATTTTTTTAAAGAAAGACGTAAAAGCTTTGATGGAGACAGTAACAATTGAAAAGTTCTTACTTGTATTTTACTAAAGAATGGGTTTCATTAACTCCAGAGAATGCATGGGTATTCACAGAGCTGAATTTCCAATTAATATTTGGTTAGTAGTCAATAATGTAGAAATAAAATTAATTTGCTTTTCAAGTAAAAGAACAGAATAAATGCTCAGATTCTCCAGCAAAGCTATAATGCATCTTTATTTTCTGTGAAGCTTAAAGATATCAGATAGGACTATACAAAGGACAGTAATTAGGACTTACTATATCTGTCCTGTAAAACCTTTAAAGATTCCCAGCAAAATTACAGATATTTGTTTTAAGTATGAGAAAGCAATTACTGGTCCTTCATGGGGGCATTTTCAGGGCTGAAGCTTATGTCTTTCTTTATTGCATTCCAAGTAAAGCTGAAATTTGTGAAAATACAGTGTTTGACATTCTGGTGTGCTGTAACAAACTATGATCTGCAAGTTCAGACCTGCCATCGCTCCTGCCAGGAGACGGATACTGAAGCAGTGGATTCCAGCTCTGACAGAGAACACTCTGAGAGCATATATACCTCTGCAGTGTTATATTATCTCATTTGATATAGTTGTGAAGCTTGAAGCTTCTTGGAAGGGCATTCATAGTACGTTAAAGTTCAGAAGGGTTTTGCTATGTTATCAATAACCTTAGAAATAACTTGCAGGCCTGAAATATCCATTCACATGCACTTGTCCAGCACTGATTCTACTGAATTCAAGACTGTTAGAAAGAAAAGCGTCAAGGCTATATATTAGTTCAGATGTTCTACAGTGGGAAAAGAATACTTAACTGCAGTGTGTGGGAGACATCTTTGTGCAGAGTTCAGTCTTCTATCCTCCTTTCTCCACACTAAACTGTCCTTCTTCCCTAAGAATATTTATTTGGAAAGCTCATTTTAGTTATAAGGGGGTTTTTTTGTTCTTTTTTTTTTTTTTTTTTTTCTTTTAAGAGGTGATTTTTGTAGAAAGTAGATTACTAGATACTTACTAGGACACTGAGAGTTTTTAGTTCCTACCCTGATTCCAATCACTATAATTGCTCTTAATAGCATGAAGCAAATCTAGTAGATGCATTTATTTCTACTTCCCTCATATGAGGTAAGATATGGATTGTCTGGAAACTCATATGGCCAGTGGCCAGGTATGACTATATTAAAAGGGTACAGGAGGGGAAAATATACTGGGAAAAAATTTCTACCACAGTTACAGATTTGGGGAGATCGTACCTGAATGATGAAAAATTACTGTAAAAAGTAGCACCACTTAAAAAGCCCAAATTGATTTAAAAACAACCACCTTGATTTAAATCTTGGGTAAACATAAGACTTGAGGTGGTTTCAAATAAGATTGTCAAATATTGAATGTTTTGATTTTAAATTAAATATCTGAAGTGCAAAAACACTTCATAGAAAATATAGAAATGAGGTTGTCAGAGCAGGAATATCAGTATGTCAAGGAGGTGAGAAAAGAAGATTTACAGGCAACTTGAACTTGACAACTGTTGTCTTGACCTGGCTTGTTAATGACAGCCAGAAAATACCGTATGCACTCAACCGAATGAAATAAAAGGAAAGGATGTCCATGAGAAACTAACACAAGATGTACCCTGAACCTAACATGAATCATAACAGCCTTATTGTGAAGCTGATTCTCTTTGGCTGCATAAGGCCTTTAACTTTTACATACCTACAGATTATCTGATAAGAGAAACTTTGCATTGAAACAAGCAAAATTAATTCCTTACTGCACGCAAAAGCAACTATTTTTTGCTAATAAACGTTGTATTTTATCTACTGGTTTTCCACTTTTAATCCACTTCATACATAACCTGTATTCTCAATGAAAGACAGTTTTAAGATTAATTTATACTTTTGGTGAGGAGGAACTTCTCTGTAAACCTCTTGGAGCACTTCTGGAAGTTATTAAAAACATGCCTACCTTTAGTTATACCAAAATTATCTCTTTGATTTAATAATTCTGCTGTGTAAATTCCAATTAAAAGTATCTCATGAAGGGAGAAAATGATTTGAACATCAATTGAAAAGGAGAATAAACATGCATACGATTATAAATTTTCTCCTATCTCCTGAGAAAATGAGGAGTTAAGCTTGGTGAGGCATGATACTTTCAGTGAGGATGTTTACAAATTTCAAGTATTTAGCTTTGCCAGCTAACCGAAATAAAAGCCCTAGAGAGTAAAATGTAAATGAACTGACGAACTGAAGGATAATGATTAGCCCTTCACTGTAAGGGTATGGACTATTTCCAAAGTCTCCAAAGTTCAAAGGAAATTGTTGAGCATTCCATATTTGAGCTATCACATGGGAAAGATTTTTTTTTTTTTTTTAAACACAGGATTGAGGGCTGTATAATGATGCATGGCATGGTATAGCATGATATGTAGGGGTGAAATTTAGAGTAGAGACCTGCAGGGGAGAACTAGATGTGCAATTCATAAAGGTGGAAAGTCTGCTTACAGTCTTATTACCTCTAAATATTTATCCCTGGATTTCTAAGAAGCCTGCGCTACCTAAGGAACTGCAATAGTGTTTTGAAGCATGATATTAAAAAGCTATTACGAAGCTGAAATATTAAGTGTTAGGAAAACTATAAATCTATAAGCAATTTTTGGAGCTAGAGAAAGTAGCTTTAAAAAAAATCCAGGAAACTTTTCCACATTTTTGTTGCTGTTCTAAAACTGTAACTAAATGGAGGTAACAGCCTATGCAATATTATTTGTAATATAGGCTTGACCTTGTTTGTATACACAGTATCAGACCACACTTGTTTACCACAGCCTGTCTTTCAGCCTATTTCACCTTAAAAGCCATCAGAATAGAGTAAGAAAGACTGCTGGTTTGAGAATGTTGCCTGCAAATGTTTGTGGTATTTTTATTTTAGTTACTTAACTTCCATAGACAGACAAACTTGTCACTGGTCATCCACAGAGAAGCAACATAAAACATTAAAATTGAGGATATATTTTTATTTCTTCCCTTTTTTTTTTTTTTTCTTCTTCTGTGTAGGGATGTTAAAATGGAAGAACTGCTCTTCAGTAGCTTGACAAGGGGAAAATTTGGAGGTTTCATTTTGCCTGAAGTTTCTGTCAATAGTAGTGGAATATATTTCTTTTAATTTTAATTACCAGTAATTGAGAGTCAAGTCCAAGTCATTCTCTTCAGCTTCCAGTGTAACTGCTGGAGAAAGATAAGTGCTATCAGATGACTGTTCATGTTATCAAAACAGTTGCTGAAAACAGTTGCACTCATTCTGCTAGTGTACTTATTTCTCTATATTGGCAAAGATAACTGACTTGAGCAAGATACCTAACTCTTACACAACAAACTCAAGTGAGGTGCATCATGTAATATACAGTGAACGAGAGTCACATAGGCTGTATTCAGACTGTGTATGAGAGATGACTGACACAGTTGTTGTGACAACAAAGCATGTAAACAGAGATTTGAGAAATACAGAGTTAATATTATTGTAGGCTTCTACATCCAGATGCCCTATAGCAGAGTGGTTGCGATGCCTAACTTAGGACTGTTAGACAGGCAATTTGCAATTATTTTTCTGACTAGGTTACACAATATAGGTACCAGTGCTCTGAATTCCTAATAATTTTATTGAACAGAGAAGTTATGACAAATTCATAATAGGGAGTCAGATAACTTCCTTTACCTTGCTTAGAGAGAGTTACTAGTACCTTACAATCTGATGATATATCATTTGTTCAGGAGATTCTTTGTCAGTATAAAATACCGCATGCAAAATGAAAAAGGCATTGGGAAGAAAACAAATAGAGGAGTCCGACAGGATTGCTTTACAACAAAATATTAACAAGATTTCTAATCTTGGCACATTGCTGAGTCAGTGTGATACAGGTCTAGTAATTTGAATTCCTTGTAACTGGAAAGCCAAACTGAAACCTAATGCAAATATTCATATTTCATATACATAAATAAGAACTTCCCTATATATATATATATATAAAATTTACAGTAGGGTTGCAGAAAAGATATCAGTATTACATGGGTCATTTTAAATCTACTGAAATATCTGTTGGTGTAAGAAGGAGAGGATCTTGGCTTTTTAATTTTCTTTCACAAAACAAGCATTATTGTTCTGTTACTGTCCCTTAGTTCTCTGTATCCTAGCACTGGCTTTCCTTCTTTTGTATGTCTTCACTCTGATTCAGCAGTATATTTCTGTATTTGAATTATCAAGAACCAGAGAGAATAACTTAGAACCATAACTAGAGGAGTTGACAAAGGATGTCAAAAGACGTGGGGTTTTTGTTTTTTAGGTTTTTTTGTCTTTATAAAGAGAAGCTTATTGAACAGTATTAACCCTGTAATATTACTCAAGGCTTTCAAACAAATTATTTTCACTCATGCCTTGTCCTCGTTCTGCTTAATATATAGAGCTTTGTAACTCCAAAACCACATTTTCAATAGCCAAAATTTTTATTTTCAAGCCCACACAATTCGTATGCTTCTTAATGATTCATTTGTTCCTGCGTGGTCTGTGTTGGTAATGGATCTGCCATCTAATTCAACATGTTAGGTCTTTGCTGCCAAATCATTCCACATGTGCTTGTTGACTTGTTCTATTTCACGTGTTCTGCTCTGTCCTCTTCTCTCAGCTATGCTTTCTCCCAGACTTTTGTGTCTTTCCTGCATTATTTCCTGCTGTGAGGAACTCTGCTGGGCTCTGGCTTGGGCTGTGCTTTGATGACTGCTGTGTTACACAGTTGTGAGCAACTAAAATTCTCATATGAAGGAAACTGGCCTCTGTCAAACTCCTGGGCTGTGAGTACCCACTGAACAGTGCAAGCATCACAATTTAATTTGCAAGAAGTGAATAGATATGGCAACTGAATGCAATATGCAGCTATAACTAACAAATATATCTGTTTTTTGAAAACAATATATTTTAAAATTAATAGATGTCAAAATATATGTGCTTTTGATTCCCTTGAAACAAACATGATAATAAATGATGTTGTATTTTTAAGAAAGGCCTGACCTCGCCAGTTGCCTATAGCAGCAAATTCCAGGCCTCATGTGGAGATATGTTAACTTCAGTGTGTCTCTGTCTGGCAGAAGTATACTCATTTGATTTAGTGCAGAAGGGCTCAGCATCATAAAATGTGTGCTTTTTATTTTCTTTACTAAAGAAACAAGCATATAAGTTTTCCTGAATAAATAATAATGTCAATAACTTCAGAAGATTTTCTTGAACAAATCCTGCTTTTCTATTTTTAAAATTTCACATCTCACACTGTATTATAGGTAGTAAAGGTTTGATTGAACATGCTAATCTGAGCAGACTATGTTTGGGGGAACAGATTGTCTTTATATATTGTTTTCCACTTTGCCTAGCATTGTCTTTCTGTATATATTAAACAAGCATTTTATTTTCCCTCCTTATCTCTTTAATATCACACAGATTGTTAAAATAAATCTTAAATGTTCCTCTATTACATCTCATTTACATCCGTTCTTGACAGATTTTTCACTGGTTTTAGAACTGACAATGTAATGAAAATGATATGAGTCATAAGAAACTGGAATAGAAGATAAAAACAAAATTATAAAGAAAAAAAAAAGAGAAAAAGTGGGGCAGGGAGGTGGGGGATTTGGTTAGAGATGTTAAAAGATATCTAAAAGGGCAAAAATAATCCAAATAAGATGTGATAGAATAGATGAACTAAAAAATGTAAAGTGGTAATTCCTTGTTGTCCATTTGTACACAGAGCTGAAAGCTGAATAAATCCTCTGCAGGCAGAGTTGAATGTCTGTTCACTGATGGCAGGTATCTGTGCAGCTCTGTCCACAAAAGACATGGCTGCAGACTTGCTAGTATTTGCCTGTGCAGGCATACAACAAGCAGTAGGAATACCAACAAAATAACATGTGCACATGTGAGATTAATTTACGCGGCTCATGGAGCAATGAAAAACAATGTAGCTTTTCAGAAAGATATTTCACCATGTTTTCCTCATACAGAGTTTTTAAAAATATTCTAAAATTTAAGAGGAAGTATCCAGAGAGAATGAATGCTGTTAAGAGAATATAAAAATGCATCTTGTCCAGAAGGATCATACACATAACATTTTTTTTTTCAGCTGACAAAAAATACTTTATATTTGTGTCTTGGAGCTGCTCTGGTTTGTGGAAACTTTCTTAAAATCATCAATGAAATACTCTAGAGCCAAAAATATCTCTCTCACTCCTTTTCCTATAGTAAGTATCTTGCAAGTGCCTTGCCAGCAGTCCCAGTGGAATTGCAGTTGCCTCTAGTCTCAAAATAATGTAAGATTGGCCATACCAGCTCAAATCAAAAGCCTATGCGGTCTAGCATCTTGCCTGTGGTGGGGACCAATAGCAGATACCTTGGAAAGAATGTAAGAACAGAATAAACACAGAGCACACAAAAAGCTTATCTTGGAGCTTTACTTAACACCAGAAATGTGGAGGTCAAGAATACCAAAAACATGTATCAGTTTTGTGTATTTAATAAATTTTACTGCATTGCTTTTCCACAAATTCCTCTGTGACCAATGTACACCTCAGTTACTATGCATATCATTGGGCTGGAGCATGGTTCAAATGATGTTAAGAGATTTCTTGATCAACTACAACCTATTTGGCAGGTTAGAACAACTTAGAGCACCAAGCAGTTTTCTGTATTGGTCTGTTAAACAAAAAGCATAGAGTTGTGGAGTGGTTTTTTTTTTAATTTTAATTTTTTTTCCCCCCAGACAACATAATCTGGGGTATTTCAGCCTTATCTCCATTTAGTCTTCTGAACAACATTAATTTGTCAGTATTCCTCTGTGTAAAAATCAGTTAGTCACTTAAGTGCAGCTGCCCCTTATTAGCTCCCAAATATCACACTGAGAATTATGATTAACAAATAGCAAGGAAACTGTCTTGATGTTCCCCAGGTTCATTTCATTTCTATTTATTCAAAAGCCTTTAAACTTCTCTTTAGAACTTAAAGTTAGTATTTGATAAATTTTTCTTTTTACTGAGAGATCTTGACATTTTCACAAAAATAAGCCCCAAGCTATTCTTCTCTGGGGACCATTGATAATTCAAAAAGGCAATTGCCTCTTTAACCTCATCCTGTGAAATCTGATACAACAGAGCAATGGAATTCTTAACTAGAGCTCCAGGGAGCTGGATGTTATCCAAACAAGTTTTAATCTGGGTGACATCAATATTTGTTTTATTGAAAGCTTTCTGCAAATAATAGAACAAGGAAATTTATCTAGGTTTTGGAGTGTTATTGTATTTTAATTATTGTGTTGTTATTACATCTTAATAGCTAACTTACTTGACATTAGGTCTAAAAAATAATAACAGAATTTGGAGATGTAAGCAGATCTGATCTTTTAAATATATGCTTCAAAGGTCATCTACAATAGTAAAGCATCTTTATTAATGGTTGCGTCACTTGTCTACCTCCTTTGCAAATCAGAAGAATCCTACTGAGAGTGCCAAATGTGAATGTTAAATTACAGTCTTTCTTCTCCATATGTGCCCAGCACTGGTGTTGCTAGCATGGTACCCTTCATCAGTAGGAATGACTATCTTTAGAGAAGCCATGCTGCTAAAGTGTGAAAAATATAGTGTCATTTTGCTAAGATTATTCCCAGAATAATATTGCTGCTGACATTGACCATAGAAATCTCTCCTAATAGGATAAGTTTACGCTGTTGTTGACATATTTGAAGCTGTTTAATAAAAACCAAGTTAAAACAAGCATAAGGTATAAACCCAGACTGTTTTACTTTTTGCACAATGTCATGACATAGGAGAAAGAAAGTAGATATTCCATTTTGTTCTGAAGTTACTAGAGTTACTAGAACTTTTGTTCTAGTAATATTTCATTAATAAGACACCAAAGAGTTCAGGAAATGCAAATGATAGCACAATCTCCCATTAAAGCTATTAAAATATTGTAGTAATAAAACCTAACATAATTAATTCCAACACTGAAACTTAGATAACAGAGACAAAAATGTCTTTAGAAGAACGAGATCTTCTGGTACTCTCTTGAGGCCTATTGTGGGGACTGTATTTGTGAGGCTAGTTATATATATATTTTTTTCTCCAGTGACAGATTTTCCAATTATACATATTCCTCTGATGTGTTGTTATTTTTATATTTCTAAGTACCATGTCCCAGATGAATTAATTTGGTTCCAGGGAAACAAAATGATCTGGAACTAAAATTGTATCTGTTTTGTCCAGAACTGGAACTGTCCCTGAAATTTTTGCTAACAAACTGGAACCAAACAAGAATATTTTCAGTCACAGGTGAAATGAAGTTGGAACTTAAAAGAAAACATTGTTGTTTTGACTTGTTCAGTATTTTTCTGTCAGCTAGTACTAAAGCTTACTTAAATTAACAAATTTCATACAAGAGAAATCAGTGTGAAAGTTATGGCCGAGGGTTTAAAACGAGTTATTGGGAAGTCACATGTTGTGGGTTTATAACACATCAGCAATGACACAGTAATTGTAAGTTTTTGTAGCAGAGGAACACTAAGGTAGTTTGATATCAAACATGCAATCTGCCTCATGTTCAGTGTAGTGCTGGATCAAGGGCTAGCACAGCTGGATTGTGGGGTGACATCCTCAGGTGACACCACACTGACCACTGCTGTAGAGCAGCTGACATAGCACTTGTTCACAGCAGATCTCACCTGAAGGCTGTCATTCAGTCACCTACTCCCTCCAGCACTGTTCCCTCAGCTTCTAGTTAGTAATGCAGGAAAGCTAGGGAAATACTATTCTGGACTGAAAACAATTAATTCATAGGCATTTTGCTGTCTAAAATTTTTGTCTCTTAAAAATATTTCAGTTTCTTCTCCTATGATAAATTCAATATCTAAAGTATTGTCATTGATTGTTGGATGTTGAATTATGGAAAAGAATCCAGCCCCTCAAACCCTAATGCAATAAACTGTGATAGGACATTTCTTAGGAAGGAGGACTTTTTATCTTTAAAAATAGAACTTTATTGCCTATTTTGCTAAGCAATCTAAAATCATTAGATCTCCTTAGTAGTACCCTAAATGGAGGATAAAGAAAACCATTTTCTTAGCAAAAAATGCATGAGACAAGGGCATGCTGATAAAATCCATGGTTAGGTGAAAAGGATAATGCTGACTGTGGTAGAAGCTAGGTAGTTCTAAAAGCAGCTCTACATATTGTTTTGGTAACTACTTTCCTGCAACTTATAATAAAAACGCAAACGTCAATCACTTGACAGAATGACTCCCTCTACTTTCATTTTCCTACCTTATTCCATAGCATTTTGCAGATACAATGCATCAGCAAAGCAAAACAGCCTTTGTGGTTCCCACTGCAATTTTGGGAGGCACTGCAAAATCCCAAATTTTCTTATTCTGTTCTAATTTGTACTGTCTGCTCTGAAGAATTTTTTTCAAATAAACTTATATCCAGAATAATTCCTGAACGCTGCAGGCCAATACAAATATGTACGAATATTAACCTGAATGAAGAAATTATTTAATCAGTCCTGGCTCCATCAAAAATAAAATTCCTGGAAATAAGGAAGATAAGTAGAGGAATTTCAAGCAACTCTTCATGTTAATGAAGTGGAATATAATTTGAAGGTGGCTTTATTTTTCATAATAGCATTTATAACACCTATATTTTCAAGTGAGTTTGTTTTCTTGTACATACGCTGCTTGACTTAAAAGTAAACTTCATTGTTGAAATATGAACAATCTTGCACCCTAGGTAAAAATGGAACTTCTAGTTTATATGTTTTTAACCAGAGAATAAAAATAAAACCATCATTTTAGAAGTTTGTCACAGAAGGATTTTCATAAATCCAAAACTAAATTAGGAACAAAATCTCAAAATTAACATTTGTTGAGAAAATTTAAAACAGCCTTTCATGGTTGTTGTAGATCAGCAAATTCTAACAAGCATAACACTAAGCCATCATCAATTTTGAAACAGAGCACAACTTGAGGTATTATATAGCTCCTGGGAAAAGGTGCAAGGACCTCATCTGATGTGAGCTAGTCAGAGTTGCAAGCCTCAAAAACGTACTTATAGCATAGACAAAAAGATATTGATAGCTTTGCTGAATCCCTTCATATAATTTTTGTGGCAGAAGATGAATGGACCTGAGGATACTCACCTGAGGTTAAACTGGACATTCGTTATTTTAGTATGGAAACTGGTACATGGGTATTGCAGCATGCACTAACACTGAAAAACATGAAAATGTAGCAAAAGGCAAATAGATAAAATTTGGGATTGAGGAAAAGGAGCTAAACCTTAAAAAAAAAAAGCAGGTATATAGGTCAAGAGGTGAATTCAGAAAAAGGAGAAAAAGGAGTGATGAGCTGAGGAAAAGCTTGATGGTGCCTTTTGAGAGAAAATTTTGCTGATGATGTGACAGAAGTGGAAGACCCAAGTTATCTCATCATCTGTGCATTTAAGCAACTTTCACTTATCCTAAGGGAGAAATCAAAAGAGAATCATAACTAGAGATGTGACCACAAGGGTTATATTGCAAGGTTCTTGGTTTTGGTCACTTTAGGAAAAAAAAAAAAAAAAAAAGAAAAAAAAAAAGAAAAAAAAGACAGAAGGGAACCATTCACTTACATTTTAGCCAAAGCCATGCAGGTACTGGAGCGTGTCCAGAGAAGTGAGTTGCTGAAGTGTGTCCAGAGAAGTGAGTTGCTGAAGTGTGTCCAAAGAAGGGCAACAAAGGTCGTGAAGGGTCTAGAGCATATGTCTTATGAGGAGTGGCTGAGAGAACTGGGGTTGTTTAGCCTGGAGAAAAGTATGCTCAGGAGAGACCTTATCACTCTCTACAACTACCTGAAAGGAGAGTGTAGAGAGGTGAGAGTTGTTCTGTTCAACTAAGTAACAAATGACAGGACAAGAGGCAGAGGTGGAGTGCCCATCTATGGAGGTATTTAAGAGTCATGTAGACATAGTGCTTGGGGACACATGGTTTAGTTGGGGACTTGTCAGTATTGGGTTAATGATTGGAACTCAATGATCTTAAAGGTCTTTTCCAATCCAGGCAATTCTATGACTCTGTATTATATGAAAATGCATTTTACTAAATATAAGGGGGAAAATGTTATGAGATGTGGCTGATACTAAAAAATTTTTATGCTTGACTACTAAGCAACATCTGATAGAGAGCCCTAGACAAACAGGGGACACATTTGTGAACTTACACTTTGAGAGATCTCCTTAAACTGCCACCTGAGCTGTGCTTGCTTTGTGTTATGGAAAAATGTAATTAATTTTGGTGATAAAAATGGCACTGCAGTTTACAAAAATTAACTTTTAGTCCAGGGGGAAAAAGTAGATGAGCATGACTAGAAAAACATGAGGACTGGACCGAGCAGTAATTCCTTGGTTAAATATAAACTAACAAAGGTAAATTCATAGAATCATAGAATTGCTTGATTGGAAAAGACCTTTGAGATCATCGAGTCCAACTGTACCTGTTTGATACTAAACCATATCTCCAAGCACCCCATCTAGCCATCTTTTAAATACCTCCAAGGATGGTGACTCAACCACCTCACTAGTCAGCCCATTCCAGTGCCTGATAACTCTTTCAGTGAAGAAATTTTTCCTGACAACCAATCTGTACCTCCCCTGGCGCAACTTGAGGCCATTTCCTCTTGTTCTGTCACTAGTTACCTGGGAGAAAAGGTACATACCCGCCTCACTACTACCTCCTTTCAGGTAGCTGTAGACAGTGATAAGGTCTCCCCATAGCCTTAAAAGTCCATAAAATGAAAATGGTGTAGCTGGAACAGAAGACAATGAAGTACGATACTCAAGTGCATCGGTTTTTATGTGCACTGCAATGACTTAACAGACAAGAAAGGGGAAAAAAAATGCAGCAAGGAGACTCAAATAATTTTGCTCAACCTGTGATGAAATAGGTTTAAAGCATATGTCTACAAAGATGTCCAGTGAGTATAAGGGCTATGTATCTAAAAATATGGACTAAGAAACTGAGGTTGTTAATTATGGAGAGGCTATTTCTGAGGCAGGAAAACAGTATGTACAAAAGTTAGATTGCCCACACATGTTTTAAAATAAGATATTTGATATTTTTTCAGATAACACAAACAAATCTGTCCCACTTGTTAACATAAGCTAAGTATCGGTATGCTCCAGCAGAGAAGGAAACTTCATCATTAATGTGTGGATATAAAAAGATCCTTTCTTTAAATATGCTGAAATGTACCACGCACCACTTGTCACAGCTGCCAAAAGGAAGCTGGAGTATCCCCTTTCCCAAGAATACAGATTTTATTTTTCACTGTAACTTTTGATTTGTACATTGAATATAAATTTCAGTGCACTTTGCTGATTGCAGCTGCCTACTTTGAAATATTTGTAAAATTTTAATGGAGTACAAGCTAGATCTAGGCAATCAATGTATTGATTTGATTTTTTTTAAAGTCCGCTTTTAGTCGAAATGCAGACTATATTAGTCAGAGTAAAAGGTCATGGGCACGTAAAAGGAAGGCATGGAGGATTTTAAACCACAACAGCAAGAACATACATCCAGACCCTCTCCCAATCAGGTATGGAGCTTTCCAAGCTGGAAATTTGTTTACAAATATCAGGATAGTGATTCAGAAAAATGTGATAGAAGAGACAGGACCTCAATTTTGGACTTGAAAAATATGAGTAGAGGAGCTTGCACACCAGATTTATCTGAGTTAGCTCTGGCCTACCTGATAGCAATATCTGTTGGGTGGGTATAATTCAGTTGGAGTGAGTTTAAATGGCTTGCAGTGAAGATTAGTTTCATGGCAACAGTCAGAGACTGGATGAGGGGTCACATTTGAGACAAGAAGCAATAAAGAACCAAAGGCATTAATCCTTTTTGTGTGGTCGTGTAACGTGTCAGTGGGAGTCTATATATTTTCTATGAAATGTATGAGTCAATGTATAAAAAGCTTGACTTAATTGAACACAATCCTTTCAGGGAGAGGATAGTGTTTTTTCTTCACAGTAAGCTAATCACTGGAGAATAGTTGAGGTATGATCTAAGTCAGTCAATAGGTGAAGAGATACAAATCCCTAATTCTACATTGACAAAACAAATGATCTTATATTCTGCCAGCAGTAGTTCTTGCATTTCAAGGGAAACAACAGGGCAAAGCAGTAGTGCAAACCATGCCAGAGGTCAGTTATGGTTTGTTAGTTCACTAAGGGCTTTTTTTGAGTGCCTGGAAGAGTGTTGCATATACAAGTTGCTGGAAAGGTGTAGCGCACTTTGTTTGGGGAAGGATGCCTATCCCTAACTAGCTCAGTTTTAGGAGAGAAGGTGCTGGTGCAGGGATGTGAGAAGTTCAAGGTCCATTAAGCAGCTTGTCTGAACTGGGTTCTAAATGAGAAAGTGTTAGCCAAGCACCCTGAACACTATATTTGTTACAGCATTAGCCTTCTAAAACTTTTTTTTTATTGTCCTAGGAAGGGAAATTTTATTTTAGCTATATAATCAATATTATTCCTAGGGAGCATTTTTCTCTAGAGGAATTATATTTTCTGTACATTTCACTAGTGCTCTTAAATGTCTTATATTCCTTTATGTATTTCACTGTACTTGCAGCTTCTCTTAGTTTGTTATCATCTGTAGGAATGATTAATATGTCATCTATCCTTTTCTTTCAGAATATGAATAAATCTGCTAAATCAGAATGGACCTAATAAGAATTTCAGAGGTATGGGAGAGCTCACCTAAAACAATGTCCTTCCATTTCTTTGAACACAGCTCATATTAAAATATGCTCCTCTAGCCTAATTCTTTTTAATTCTATACCTCTAATTTTGTGACACGTGTAAAAAGCTCTACCAAACTCAAGTTATACTCGGCTCATTTGGTTCCCTTTCTTAACTGATAATGTAATCTTATTCAGAGTAATTCAAATTTACTTTCCTTTTTTATTCTTCAAATGTTTGCACTGCCTATTATTCTTGACTTTGTTGTTAACCTCCGGATGTTCATAGATCTTCTTTCCTAATATTTGTTTCAGTATTTTGTTAGGGAGAGAATTTCTCAATCTCTTCTTTGTCCTATTTGCTCTCTGCCTGATGCTCTTTCTCTCCCATAGTGACAGTTAAATGCTTTTTGCCATGTAATGAATTCTGTCTGGAGACACAGGAACCAAACCTCAGAGAAGACTGCACAGCTTCATAGAATTCAGAGAAAAGTGTTGACAAAAACTCCATCATGTGAAGTCTTGGAATAAAGAGTCTCAAAAGATTATACTGAAAAACAGCCTGATTTCTGACCAGGTCACCAACATCTCTATAATTTGATCAGCAAACCAGCACAGAGGAGTATGTTCACCCTGTCAGAGGGACAGCCTAAGAATGGGCCTTCTACAATATGGTGGAGAAGGAGTGAGTTAATCTCTTCCAGAGACCCAGTTTTGCTGTCAGTCCACTAAAGCTGTGGTTTAGCATTGTCCTCTCCAAGGGAATATGGCATGTAAACTACAGTCTGTTTTATAAGTAATCAGCAAATAAAATTCTCAAATTAACCTTGATTTATTTGGGATTGCACTGAATGGAAAAGTAAACCCAGTCTTGTTTTCTTACTTGTATTCACTTCAACGTTTCTCTTCAAGCTCTGTCTCTTGGTCTAGAACACATTCTGTGTTCTGAGACTGTTTAGAGCAAGATGGAGACAAGACAAGAATTGCATTGCCTAATTTTGCTTTAAATATTAAACATTTCTAAAAGTTAATCTAGGTTTCTAAAAGTTGATGGGTATATGATTGCATTGTTGTGTCCTTTAAAGACCTTGAGAAACTACTGAGAATAGGGAGGTTAACAGTTTCAATTTTCTTTAAATGAGATATTTCAGTCTTGAGAAGCTATAGAGATAAGTAGAGAAATAACTACAAAATAAATGAGAAAAAGGAGAGATATAGCAGAGAACTAGGAGATACAAGACTCTTTACAAATGAAAGGCTTGGGGAATATGCTGTGAGAAATAAAATAAGGAACAGTCAAAGGGAAAGATCTCATCTTTGTATTGCAAGTTTCTATTTTTGTAAATCAGTGATAGTCATAAAAAGGTGCATTGGGATCACCATCTGGTTCTGTGATCAGATTATGGTAATGAAAATGTAATGCTGTTCAGCAAGACTGGGTGAATTATTTGAAAATATGCTGAGTTGTTGCTGCATTACTCTTCAAAGTGAAAGTCAAATTAGAAGTAGAAAGGAGACTGTGCAACATTTGGTTGTCCCAGGGTCACTGCAAGGATCTTTCACAAGACTTTGTCACTGGTTTGTGATGAAACTGTTGCTCTGAAGCTCACATGTTTGGAAACCAGATGACTGAGGAATGCCATGGTCTTTTAATTTGTTTTACAACCATTTAAAGTAAAGACCAAGCAGCATGACAGCAGTATTAATTTTGATTTTTTGAAATATTTGGGTTTGTCTGTCTGTGACACTGCACTTTTTACAAGTTACAGTCTTATTCTGAGATCGACACTACTTGTGACTCTGTCCAACACCTACTTCTGAGGAAACAAACGCTGCAAAACTTCTGAACATCTCATCTGAGAGTGCTACAATTCTACAGTAACCTCAGGAAAAAAAATCATAAAAAAGTACTAAAATAAATGAAATTTATTGTCATAAATGTAAAAAATGTCAAGACGATTTCTGAGTTTTTGATTCTCAGCAGCAAGTGTAATCATTATATAATATAAAAAGCTTACAGCAGTTATTGGCACAGAGAACTGTTGTCCTACATATTTATTTATAAATGAAATTGTTTTGAACAGCATTATATTGCTTTAGGTTGTTAACACAAAACACATTTTTTACTCTAGGTTAAAAACTTATTTTAATAACTGTACATTTACCATGGGAAAATTCTTTCTGCTTGCTCTAATACTGTTGTGATGGTTTCGCCCACAGTAGGACCATGCAGTCCTGCATTCACTCCCCCCACCTGGTGAGATGGGATGGGAGTCACAACAAAGGGGGCATGGGATTGCGAATGAAGGACTGGGACAGCTCACTCACCATTTAGGGTCACAGGCAAAACAGACTCAAACTCGGGGAAGAAAAATTAGTTTAATTCGTTGCAAATCATCTGAGTAGACATAACAACCACATCTTACAACACCTTCCCCCACTCCTCCCTTCTTTCCTGGCTCAAATTGCTTTGCTCCCGATTTCTCTACCTTCCCCTCACAGCGGCACAGGGCACAGGGAATGGGGGTTACAGTCAGTTCACCTCTGCCGCTCTTCACAGCATGGAAGTCCAGGAACAAGATGTTCCAACACGAGCTTCCCATGGAGTCAGGCTCTTTGGGTTCAGCTCCCAGCTCCGGCATTGGGATGTCCATGGACTGCAGACTCACCCCCACCTTTGGGGATCTACCCCTGCTCTGGCAGCGAGCGACTCTTGGGGTTACGGTTCCAGTGACATTTGTGCTCAGGTTCAACTTCTCTGCTCCAACATGGAGTCCTTCACGGTCTACACATGGATTTCTGCTCCACCATTGAATCTCCATGGGTTGCCCTTTGTCTTCTCCTACTCCATGGGGTTGAACTTGGTGTAGGTCTTTTTGTCCTTACTTCTGGCAAAG
>NW_010305901.1:78272-90120 GCF_000700745.2 Antrostomus carolinensis
TGCAGGGGACTTTGTCTTCTCCTACTCCGTATGGTACAACTGGGTGTGGGTGTTAGGTCAACAGCCTCTCCTCCAGGTAGCACACCTGCTTCTTTTCAGGACAGTCCTTCCCCTCACAAATATGCATTTGCAGAGGTATTTCTCTAGTGCTCATTAGCTCAGCCTGGGCTGGGGGGTCTCCACCTTGGAGCTAGGGGAGCTATTGCTCTCACAAGGTGGCCCCTTCCCCCATTACCAAAAAAACATCCCTCCCCGCTGCCACAAACCCAACACAGCTATAGAAGACTATGTTTTCTCAAAAGTCAGGATCACCCTTGTAAATATATTTTTTAATACACATTTTTTTTAAAAGGAAATTTTAAATCAAAATAACTTGTTCAGAATGTATAATTTGATAAAGAGGATAGATGTCCAGCCCTTGAGGGTGGATGATTTACTCTCTGTGTGAAATCATGTTGAAAATATCTGTTGGTGTAAAGTTTCCTGTTCCAGAGGCAAAATATTTGTTTTTATGAGTCTGCCATCTAAGTCAAATCTGGTGGAGATGATTTAATAGAAGCAGATAGAGGGAAAAAGTGAAACAGCTTAATTGCTTTTTCATTTTGATTGTAGCACTGTCACAAGAGGCCCTCCAGCGTAATTATTTTGTCTCTCTAGGCAAGCACAGCTGTGAACTGGGCTCTTAGATCCAACTGGAACTGAGACATGAATAGGAGAAAAAGGGAAGAGTTGCTTTGCCCTGGCTTAGCTTTCTGATCTGCAGCTTCTGCTGCTTAACTCTCCATTGCGCAGGAGACACTGACTCTCTGTGATACTGCCAGCCTTCCTAGGAACTTTGAAAGCTTCTCTTCAGTTGTTGCAGCTGGGCTGTGTGTTTCTATATTACAATGATTTCAGGTCTGCCAAGAAAGTGACTGATTTTGAATCTGTTTTTTTGATGTCTGGGAGTAACAACATGCAAATTTTAGGTTCACCTTTAATGGTATTTGTTGTCCAGTAGAAGTTGTGCTAAATTGAAAACAGATTAGATTTGCATTTTGTTAAGAAGTTATTCACCTTAAATGAAACACTAGGGTAGTTTTTTACGAAGTAGTGAATTGTGTTAATTTGTTAACTGTTAACTTGGAAAGATGTAATATAGTGCACTTCCTTGACAATGAAAAAAACATTTTAGAAATTGCAGGAGAAGGGAATAGATTGAAATATGCTAAATTAATAAAAAGTAAAGAATTAGTGTAGAGTAAAAATAAAAGAGTTAACATGAATATGTGGTTCAAGCTGGGTTAAATTCAGCAAACAGCAAATTTTCTGCAAATACACAGCTGAAAGATATAGAAGCTACTAATCAATGTGAATCCAGAAACAGTTTCATCCATGAAAAACAGTCAGAAAGGTATGTGAACTACTCATTTCAAAATTAGCCTAAAATGTAAAAGTGTCAAAAAGGTGTTAAGAAATCACACACATAATAAGTTCTATCTTTATAATGAAGATATATGAGTGTGATAGTTTCACAGGGCTAGCCCTTGGCTAGCAGCCAACACAGCTGTTCACCCACTTCCCCACCCACCACCAAGGGATAGGGGAGAGGACTGGGGGCCAAGGGTAAGGAGACTCATAGTTTGAGATAAGAACAATTTAATAATAGAAATAAAAGAAAAAATAAAACAATATTAATACTAAAATAGTAGTGATAATGGTAATAGTAACAAAATATACAAAAGAGTGATTCACAGTGCAACTGCTCACCAACCAAGCCCGGCTCATTCCCAGATAACGATCCTGGAGAAGCAACAATCCCGAACCAAAACCGCAATCCTGGAAGAGCGAGAGCTGAAACGACAACCAGAGAGAGCCAAAAGAGGAAGAGACCCTCACTAACATACTGGACATGATGTGATATGATATGGAATATCCCACTGGCATATCTAAATGTCAATTTAGCTTATTAATTTAAATATTCCTCACCCCCTTAGATCTTGCACTTGTAGACTAACAGAACACAAAGTCCTTCACTTCCAGTGACAAAAATGCAAACACTGGAATGTTATCAGTGTCTCTCTCATAACAAGTCCCAGGCTGAAAGCAAACAGCATCACTATTCTAGCTACTAAAAAGAAACCCAGCTGTGTTCCAGCTAAAAACCAGGACAGAGGGCCTTGGGACATTCAAAATAGAGCTAGTTTTTGGGGTTTTTGTTGGCTTATTGTTTGCTGAAAAAGATTTTTCTTTTCCTCATTTTTAAGTTGAACAATGCACCTAAAAGTCCATCCACACCACTCTTGTTGCTTTAGAAAGGACTTTTCTGCCATGAAAGCATGTTCTGCTGTTCCTTTTTCTGCTCCAGCTTCCTATATCTCTGTGAATCCCTTCCACTGAGTTCATCTTTGTCTGATAACTCCGTTAGCAATCTCCTCCAGTGATCAAAGTCTCCTATCTGGTGATCTGTTGCTTAGTTACGTCCCCCTAGAATAAAACTTTGAAGACCTGGCTTGCTTTGGCAAAGAGACAGATATCTTACCATTCAAGACTGCTCCATTTAAATAGATGATCATCAAAGATTAGTAACCCTCATGGTACAACATTTCCAGAGAATTAAAGGTAGTTTTTGTCACCTCCTCTAGAATTATCCCTTTATGGAGACAAAAATTAGTACAGAATGTGTTTAAATCCTATAGTCTGCCTCTCATTTACAAAGTCAATTTCAAAAGGAAATGGAAGGAATAATTTCTAGATATACAGCCTCCATAAATTATCATATAAATTTAGATCAAAAGCCCTTCTATACAAAGATTAAGACACCTTAAATCTTTTTCTCTGTGTTTTCATTTCCAATCACTAGAAAAATTTGCAATTTAATACAGAAGATTTGTAGAAATACAGAATATTTGAATTCTTAAAAAAATAGAGAAAGAAATAATCTTTACATCATATAGAAGAACCTTATTATACTTTGTGCTTGTTTTTTTTTTTTTTTTTTCTTTTTTACCTGTTTATTCTACATGCAGGATTTAATACTTTCAATACAATGTATTAAGAAACTATCTTTGGTGGTAAAGTATGTCTTTCTATATCTAGCACAGATGACAACAAAACTCTGGGGATGCTTTATGGCACTGTTCCCAAAGGAAAACAAAATGTCACTTCAAGTAGGCTTTTCTACCCCATAGTAATAAAATAAAAATAAGGAATTTTTTTTTACAATTCTAGTACTTGAGAGAGTTTTTTTCCTTTCATCTGTTAGAACTGTTCCTTGAAGATTAGTGTTGTAGAAGATACTGATATTGTGGTGTGGTTTTTTTTCATAGATATTTTCTGTCATCAACATTGGCTTCTCAATCTCTGTCTGAGTTGGTAATTCGTTACTTCAGATGCCACTATTGCTCTTCACGAGAGACTTCCAAGGGAGGAATTTGGTCTCTATCTGTACTTTACGGCAATTCATTTACCTCTCCTTAGTATTGGCCAGCTGGTAGATCAACTGAAGTATATGAGCATACACCCCCATACGTTAGGAGAACGCACTTAAAGGTAGTCTCATATCTTTGCAGTGTTTTATTAGTTTAAATGCAGTATTATTCAAATTAACCTACTTGCTCAGAAAAAGGGAAATACGTTATTTACACAGGCAAAGCAAGTGTTAATCAAGAATTCAGTTCATGAAGACCTGGTGGAAATAAAAATTATCCTTAAACTTTAAGATCTTGTCCGTTCTCTGCCTCAAAATTGCAGAGCAAAAGAGTTTTGAGTGACTCGGTAGAGCTAATTCAAGTGCAATAACTTTAAACAAGTTTGTATTTACTTTGATGACTCCAGAGTTGAGAAAATTATAGGAGATCTACAGTGAATGATCAGGAAAAACTATGCTAGGCATATGCAGACTAACTATACAGCACTTTGCAGTCATTTTCCTTTTTTAAAACAAGGTATATGACAGAGTGGTGCAATGGAAATCTTATTCCAGCTTTGCTCCCTATCATTGTTTTCATGACTTATTTTTGGAAATGTGTTGTGGGACACTCATCACCATTTTTACTCCTATAAATCTCCACATTATCATTACTGATGTTTTCAGTAAGTCTTGCTGGGTGTACAGGGCCAGGTACAGCAGACTTTACAGAGAAAAATAATTAATCATTCAGATCTGAACACTATGTTTTTTGGATCAGGGTTGATCTAAACTGTACCAAAACAGCTCACTTTATCTTCTTGTTAAGCACCTTTCATTATAAAAATCCATTCTCTGATATATTTTTATATCCTGAGACCAACAAGCTTTAATCTTTAACCTACTGGAGCAAGTCCAGAGGAGGGCCATGAGGATGATCAGAGGGCTGGAGCAGTCTCCTGTGAGGACAGGCTGAGAGAGCTGGGGCTGTTCCTCCTGGAGAAGAGAAGGCTCCAGGGAGACCTTATAGTGGCCTTCCAGTACCTGAAGGGGCCTACAAGAAAGCTGGGGAGGGACCTTTGACAAGGGCAGGTAGTGATATAACAAGGGGTGATGGCTTTAAACTGGAAGAGGGTAGATTTAGATTAGATATTAGGAAGAAGTTCTTCACTGTGAGGGTGGTCAGACACTGGCACAGGTCGCGCAGAGAAGCTGTGAATGCCCCCTCCCTGGAAGTCTTCAAAGACAGGTTGGATGAGGCTTTGAGCTACCTGGTCTAGTGGAAGGTGTCCCTGCTGATGGCGGGGGGGTGGGGGTGGGGGTGTGGAACTAGATGATCTTTAAGTTCCCTTCCAACCCAAACCATTTTATGATTCTATGATTTCAATGAATTTATCTTTATTAAGCACAGTTGCACTGACATCCAGACAGTAGCATCTTTGTGAACTTTCTGAGATCACAATCAGCAGTTCAGTACTGAAAATCGCAGACATTTCCTCAGTTCAGTGGAGTCTCTTTGAAAAGCCTAGTGATGCTGGTTTTGGCTAATTGTGAAGATCTATTTAGGTGATTCCAGATGACCTGTATGTTCTCACACATTAACTAAATGACAAAAAAAACCCCCAAAACCAAAACCAAAAAACCTAATTATTGTTTTAAATAAAAACCTTTTCAAAGTACTAGGAAAAGACATCCATCAAGGTATTTAATTATAAATATTTCTTTGGCCTTCTTGCCATTAGACTTCAATGGATAGTCTAGAAATAATTTCAGGGTGTCTAAAACACTTAACATTAAAAAAAAAAGCAATATTATTTTGACTATGTTATTTCTTTATATAAAACTCTCAATTTATGAATTAATATAATATTTTCCTATGAATTTATTTCTTTAATGTTTTATAGGAGATCATGTATTTATACTGTTTTATGCTATTTGACATATTTTAAACACTTTTCCATCCCTGTGAGGGAGTGTATGTTAGGTTATTTGTTAAAATCTTTTCTGCTCACCCTCAGAAAAGAGGTACAGAGACAGGGGAGAGGGGACACTCTGTACCCTGCCCTGGCTGCTCCCAGGCCCATCACAGGAGCCATCAGCTCATCAAAGGCCCATCTGCACCAGCCTGGGGAGCAGAGAGGCCCAAAAGCAGGCAGGAAGCTAGATTAGGAACTCAGAGAAGGGGACTCTCTGCTTGGGCTGCTCTCATGGCTGTCCCAGGAAAGCCTCAGCCCTGTGATTCAGTTGTGAAACTATCTAGATTAGTCAACAGGAGCAACCCTCTGGAGCACCTTTTGCCCTGAGGGAGGTCATTGCGCATGGGTATGGAACACAATATAACATGCAGGGAAAAAGCATTTTCAGGTTGCACAGGACTTCTTAGAGGATGTTTAAGGGAGGCAGTAAAAGGTATGGATCTTGATGATTTTGGGAGGACCAAGTGTGGGAAAACAGCAGGATAAGGAGATAAAAAGGACTGGCTACTCAGTCCTCTTGGCTGGCCAGGCCCTGCACCTGGTCAGGATAGTCTATCCTGTCCTCTCATTGATTCCATTGCAGTCCTTGAAGAAGGAATGGTAACATGGCATAGAAATAACACATGTATGAAAGAGTTTAGTTTCATCTAGTATGTTAGAATCTCTTGTATTCAGGTTCTTATACCATTGCTAGGTTATCTGAACAACTTCAAGACTTTCAGTTAGTGAGGTGACTTAACACCTGTCATTTAACAATGACCCGAGTAGCTCATTGAGTCTTGTACTGTTCTGACTTTGTTGAAGGTACTAGATGCTGTCATAACACCAACCTAGTGTATTATTTTTTGCCAATGATCTTTGAGATCATAAACGAGTGAATGGCATTTCTACTTAAGACTACTTTTATATACTAGAAAAGCTCTCAATTTATCAAGTTAGTAAAAATCTGGTATGAGTCTTCAATCGCACATGACAACCATTCTACTGCCTTTGACACATTTTTTCTGTGTGACCTCAGCCCTACTACTCATACTTCAGTATTTTACTTCAGTATTTTAATGAAATAATTTATCAGGCTGAGAATGCATAAAACATCTATGTAAATATCTTATGAAAAATAAACTACAAATTATCTTGGGAAATGTTTAGCTACAGGCTCAGTGAATGTCTTAGAAAAAAAGTAGTAGTAAGTAGCTAACCTGTGTGCGCAAAAAAGGAGAATGTTTAAGTTGTTTTTTTGTCAAATAATTTCTAGAACTGGTTCACAAAATTTAAAAACTCACTTTTCATAAATGTATTTCTATAATCTTTCCTGTAAGACTATTTATTCAAAGCATGTAAATGCTTACTCTGTTAATCTCTGTGTATATCTGAAATAAACTGTGACTATAGATTTAAAAGAATAATTTTCCTCTAAGGTGTTTCAGCTTTGAATATACATACCTAGATACAAACTCAGGCACTCACAGACTGACACAAATTATTCCTAATCTGAAAGTAGCATGAATATACACAGCTTAAGCTATTAAGATGTGTACAAAGAAAAAATTATGTTGTTACTTCTTATGTATCATGAGAAAAACTTCTACAAAGAGAACAGTGCATATGTAAATAAAATTGGCATAGCTGATATTTATTGAACTTGATGGTTTTCTTTTACATGTCCTGAATGTTGAAATCACTGTTTAATTAGACTAGATGGAGTAGATGGAAGGAAAGCAAGGTGGTATTTCTATTAAAACTACTATTTTCTACAGGTTGTGGTTACTGGTTATGCTTATACTGTTTTAATGCAGTGTAATACATTGCCCCTGCTAACCTTTAATGAGATGTCAAAGGTACCCAAAGCAATCTAGTTGTGGCAACACAGAGCTGAGAAAAGGATAGTTCAGTCTGTTCAGAGTAGGGGACAGTAAACAGTTTCAGGCGGAGACAAGAGAGAGAAGGAAATAGGGAGATGGTGTAAGATCAACAGCCTAAGGTGTCTATAGGCAGCATGGCAAACTTACGGACTAGATTTATCAGGAGGCAAGTGTACAGATGTTTGTGCTGAGCTTTTCCCAAGTGAAAAGCATGTAAAATATGCCCAAGGATGTGTTTTTTTAAAAATGTAGTGAGTAATGGAGACTGGAATAATTGTCTGAGGAAAGTGGGAAGTCAGTCAGCCAACTGATAATAGCTGATATGAGATGTTAAAGAAACTCATCCTTTTAGTCTACTGAAGGGAAAAATTAAGGGAACCACAGGTATATACATATAATAGATTTTTTAAAGTAAACTGACTGAGAAAGATATAAAGAAGCTCAGTGCCTTGGAGCTGAAAACTTACATGTTCTGGCTAGAGATAAGAGATATGTTTTTAATTGTGAGAGGTATTAATGACACATTCAATTGTAGGCTACATCAAAGACTGGAATCCAGTTAAGGGTTTATCTGCATAGATGTAGACATGGTCTTTCTACCTGCCACCCAGAGCCTGTAAGGCAAGCGATTGATTCAGCAGAGAGCCACAGAACAGTATGACATGTTGGTACAAAGCTGAGCTGGATGCAGTGTGCACTAACTTGCACTAGTAAAGTCCATTCTTAGTTTTGTTACAAGATCATGTTAATGAAGCTATAGAGATTCAGGCTGAAAACTGGCCGGTATTTAACAGCTTGGGAAATGAGCAGAATGAATATCCAATTTCCAATGTACACATAACCTTGGAGAAATGCTATAGTGAAAAGGCAGATATCGATGGGCCACTAGAATAAGTGGATGAAGTTCCTTGAGTTGTGCTGTTTAGTAGACAAACCCACATTAAAAATGTCCCTTTGGCCATAAAATCTATTACTCTAAGTGAAAACAAAATAAAAATAGCAGAGATCAAATAATGAGGGATGAATGAAATATTATTTGAATGGTTATATCTGCTATTTGTTACAGTATTTAAAATTATTTCCACCAGCAGAATGATCATCATGTCTTGCCTGAGCTGCTTATTTGTTTCAATCTTCCCTTGTTGTGATTTGTGTCTGCGTGGAAATAAGGAACTCTGTTATTGTCACAGTTTGACAGTGTGTGACAAAATGAAATGCCATCAATTATTTATCCCTTGTTCATTAAACATTGCTCCCTAAAATTTTAATTCATTTATTAGGTTAAATGCATCCCTCTAGAAATTTTTTAGGACTGAAAGAATGAAGGTCATGCAAAGATGAAGTAGCTCTCTCGCTGAGATGGACAAATGGGCAGAGAGTATTGTAATGAAATTTAGCTGCATTGAGTTTAATTCTTCATGGAACATACTGAGGTTTGTAAATATGATTCATACTTCTATTTTCTGCATTATTTCATCTTTGATGCTATCAAGTCAATCCTTACTTACCTTTCTTGGAACAATGACTGATATTCTTACTTTAAAGTAGTTTTAAAAAGATGTGTCGTCCTATTTTAACGATACTAGGTGGTGGAGACTCCCATGTATGCTATTGCACAGCTGATAGTATCCCTCGGGTTTATGAAGAAAGTGCTGTTTATGGCCACCAGAGGTCTTACAGAGATTTCATTGAATGCCTTGAAAATACACAGGAAGATTTAAAATAAAGATGAGAACTTTGAACTGTTTGCTTTTAATTTATACTAAAATTGACAAGCTTGAAAACTTTCATGAAAGCCAAAATCTATTTATTGTGTTTTTCTTTTTCAGTAAAACAGTGAAAATATTTTTATGCATTTTGTACCTAAAAGTCTCCATAGTAGATAATCAATTTATTCATTGCTGATGGAACAAATAGCCAACAACAGAAACCCTGGGTTAATTCCTCTTTTAATTTTGTAATTTGAAGTCCTAATTGAGGTAAGTTCAGGGTAACTGAATCCCTTAAAACAAGGGCATATAAACCAAAGAATTATTGAAGAATCATGCTACTGTGTTGTACTCTAGTTGCCGGGAAGCATTTTGGAGGTAAGCATTAATCGCACTGATTTCTATTTGCTTTCGTGCGTGTTTCGAGATCTAAGCAGACAAAAGGGCAATATCCGGCTTGAGTACCAGTTCCTGTTTGTGTTGGTTTGAGAATTATTTCCTTCACTTACTAGTGTAGTCCAGCAAGGTAGAAAAAAATGCAAATTCAAAGTTGCTGGACAACATCTGATTGTGCTTTGCAGGTGTCTCCCTGTTTATTCTTGCTTGCTTTGCTACCCACCCCCCATAAATATGGAAGTACGTAATGGAAAGTGGAACAACTGGAGGAGGAGAGTTTAACATCCCCCCACTGGAAATATTTTGACCACTTTGATGACCTAATTGCTTATAAAGAAATTTATTTCTGAAAGTAAAAAGTTCCTCAGTTATGTTTCGGGAAGAATTAAAAGATTCAAAATCTTTCCCATGATATTTATCTCTTATTAATGGCCTGATACTGGCCACATGATATAATGGCCAAATCATACTACTTTATTTATTTCAATCAGAACTTAAGGCAACTCTGTTAATATTAATAACTTACTGTTATGCCTCATTTATTAGCACAGAACATATAGTTAGTTAGTGGACCAAAGGAAAAAAGCTACAAAACATATTTAGTCTGGCACCCTTGGGCATTAAACTGAGGGAACAAAGAAGATTTGTGCTGGTTTTTTAGCGGTCAAGTAATTTATGAATACTTTAACATCAAGAACACCAAGAGTTAGCTTTTCTTAATACATCTCTGTATGGGGTATGGTTGGGATGCAGTTAATTTTCTTCATAGCAACCTATATGGTTCTGTGTTTTCAATTTGTGGCTGAACCCGTGTTGATAAGAAACTAGTATTTTTGCTATTGCTGAACAGTGCTTGCACAGGATCAAGTCTTTCTCTTTCTCTCACTCTACCCATCCTGTCCCCCACAAGTAGACTGTGGGGGGTCAAGAAGTTAAGTAGAAGCACAGCTGGGACAGTTAACTCAAACTGGCCAAAGGGATATTCCTACCATATAATGCCATCCTCAGCAATAAAACTGTAGTAGAGGAAAATGAAGGGTTTTACCTTCCAAGGTGGCTGTTGCTTGGATACTGGCTAAGCATCAGTCTGCTGGTGGGAGGTAGTGTGTGACTCCTTTTATCAAACCACCACCTCCCTTCCCATCCTTTGATGTAATACAGATATTGTTCCCTTAGTCTATGGACCACCCCTGTAAAATGTCTATAAAATGTCCACAAAATGTCCATTGACTTCATTTAGTCCATCACTTTGGGCTCCGTCTGTTGGGCTCCAACTAATTGTTGAACAGTGCTTACACAGAGTCAAGGCCTTTTCTGCTTTTCACGCCACCCCACTAGTGAGTAGGCTGGGGGTCCACAAGAAGTTGGGAGGGGACACAGCCAGGACAACTGACCCCACCTGACTAAAGAGATATCCCTTACCATATAACATCATGCTCAGCCTACAAAGCTGGGTGAAGAAGAGGACCTGGCGGGGGGGGATTGATGGATGTTTGGAGTGATGGTGTTTGTCTTCCCAAGTAACCATTATGTGTGATGGAGCCTTGCTTTCCTGGAAATGGTTGAACACCTGCCTGCTCATGGGAAGTAATGAATAAATTCCTCGTTTTGCTTTGCTGGCATGCTAGGCTTTTGCTTTACCTATTAAATTGTCATTATCTCAACCCACAAGTTTTCTTACTTTTACAATTCCGATTCTCTCCCCCATCTCACTGGGGGTGGAGTGAGTGAACGTCTGTGTTGTGCTTAGTTGCTATCTAACGTTAAACCACAACAGAGAAAAGAAGATATGCTATCTAACAATATATTTTTGCTTCTTTCTTCTTAAATGTAATGACATAGGAATCAATAAAACAAACAAACAAACATAAGAAAAAAATGAATTATACAAGTTACAAAAACAAATATAATATTCAAACCTGTGATATATTTTGTAAAGATATTTATTTTAAAAGTATCTCCTAGATCTGTTCTTTTCTTTCTTTGCTTTAAAACCTTAATCCTCTTCCTGATAAGAGTTTAATTAGTAATATTTCAGTTACTTTAAAACATATATTTACTTAGTGAAAACAGTAGACAATTTCCCAAAGGTATGAATCAGCAATTCCTTCTTTTGCTTGTAGAAGCTTGAAAAATCACCCTTAATTTCTCACCTTTCCCAGCTTCTCAATAAAAATGTAATTGTACATTGTTGATAAAATATCTTCCTTGTAATAACACTTTTCATTCTTTAAATGAAAATGAAAATAAAAATAAAGGTAGTTCAGATGCCAGTAATTTCCCTTGATTTTTTCCCCAGTGTGACACACTGTCAAGTGCTGTAGCAATGTCTGATGCTTCCTTGCTGTTGTTTACTGGAAGACCAAAGAACTTCCATAATTCATCCACTTGCACCTTTTTTATGGATAATCTTTTTCCAACTGAATGTTCATTGGTTTTTATTTTTGTTGTGCATGAGCGCCTGTAAAATAGACACAATAAGGAATAATCACAGAATCACAAAATCACAGAATCACA
>NW_010305902.1:0-25278 GCF_000700745.2 Antrostomus carolinensis
TTCTGTGATTCTGTGATTCTGTGATTCTCTATTTCTCCTATTTAAGTATTTCTATATGGAAAAAAACCAAACCAAAACAAAAAAACTCACAGAAAAAAAAAAAAAAATCTGGCAATAGAAAGCATGTTTTTTCTGCTTTAATAAAGAGACACAAAAAATAAGCTTTCATATATGACCTCCAATCATCTCCCTGATCAACCAGGAGCTCATTGTCTCCTTGACTGTGGTTTTTTCAGCATAAATTTGCTGCACAGGACCTGGTCATTAATGGTGCATATATGAGCCAGTGAGTGACAATGAATCTCAGGGACTGATTCCTCAGCTATCTATTAGTTGTGTCAGCCGCGATGTCCACACATGTATTATATCAGTATAGTTCCAGTCTTTTAATTAGATCTACAAATCTTAAAGTTTTGACTGAACTTTTTGTCCAGTGTGCCCTTTGATAGTGATACATCTACTTATATTTTATCTTCTTCATATGAGCTATTGAAGTGAGCAGGCACTACCTCCACATGGACTTACAAACTCCTTTCATTATTAATATGATCTAGTAAATAATATAATCTTCTGACAGTATTTCCTTCAGAATCTAAATTACATAGTGACAGGACATAGGTATGGTGAAATTGCAAAGCTACTTTCAGAACTCCCTTAATTTTTGTTTTTGTTAAAACTTTTTCTAGATCACCATGTATGGACCAAAGGATATTATTTTAATGGAATGTCCATTCACTATAGCCAAGGTTCTGTAAAATGTTAGAATATTAAAACAAAATTTTCTTTTATATATTTATTCCCGGATTGCAACTTCTCTGGGAACAGCAGGCATAGGACTTTGTCTCAAATACCACAAGCATTTCATTTTCCCAGGAAACCAACCCAACATTATTTTCATAGCTTTTTTTTTTTTTTCTATAACCATTATAAAAAAGAATAATAAGTAATAGTGTCTGCTGGTAACCTGAAGTTATCTCATGATTTATTTATTTTTTTTTTTAATATCGTTTTGTTTCATCAGATCTTTCAAGGTATTTTAAATGTCAAACATCCTATTCTTCATGTATGCTTCCAAACTCTTGTTAGTATGGCAGGATTTGCTTTGACGTGCCCTGGACATGTCTATTTATTTGCAAGTTCAATGAGTGAAAGATCCTGTGTGCAATAATAGAGCAGAAACAATCCATCTGAACAGTAATTAGCATTACAATTTGAGGTGGAGTAAGTAGAAATTTCTCCTCCCTTGCACCATAACTACCAATACACAGTTACAGATCTTCAGCATTGCACTGTACATCAGCTCTTATTTCTTCTGAAATTTGGATCAGGTTTATCTTCTATGAATTTCTGGCTACCATCAATGAGATTCCTCTTAAAGTGGAAAGGAACAGAATACAAGGAAAATGGACATTTGTTCTCTAAATCTAGCTGAGTTGGGGCTCAGTTCAGCTTTCTAGTGATTTAGTGTCATTTGCACTGAACAAGTGCATCCAGTCAGGTCTCTAGTTCTTCATCCAAAAGAGATGTCAACTGCATCTTCATAATGTTGCACCTACCCATCCTGTGACTTCCTTACCCTGAAGCAGCTTAAATTGTACCAGGTGTCTATATGTGAGAGGTTAAATAAAACTCTAGGTGACACTAAAATTCACACATTTCTGAAGTTAGTAAGGGGAATCTTATTTGATATCATGCTTTCATTAGGAGTATTCAAAAAATTATGAAATCTAATTGTTTATTGTGTTTTTAAACTTATTTTTTCTAAATGGTTACTTATAATAAGCTGTATTCTTAAGATTTATCTTTTTTTTCATTTCATTTTTTTTTAACTGATTTGTGATTTTTCTAGGAATATAAAGCCATTTGCAATAAATGTCCAATAACTCCTTTTTTAGCTTTTGGATAAGCAGCCAAGACTTTCCATTACTCTTAATGCCCATGTTTTTCCAGCAGTATATAGTTAGCAATACAAATGTTTAGAGATTCTGATTACAGAAGTGTTTTGTTATAGTGTAAGGAAGGTAGGATTTACAGAACAAGTAATATCTTTATTTCAGGCATTAAAATCTCTTTCATTAAATGAGAATTCTGGAGGGAAAACCACACAAAGTTATTACAATTTTGGGGGTTTTGGGGGTTTTGGGGGGTTTGGTTTTTTTTTTTTTTAGATTTATATAGTAATGCCTATAGCAGTGTCTTTACTATAACTTTTCTATTATTTATGCTGGAAAAACAGACTACAGAGAGAAAAAGACCAAGAATATTTAAAATTACGTGAAGAAAGGAATGTGTAGCATTCAAATAAAAATGGCAAACTGAGATTTGGCCAAGGTCATGCCAAGTACATGTAATACCTGTAAGGAAAGCTTCCAATACTGATACATTTACCATAAACAGAACAATTTTAATGAGCATATGTGGAATGAGATAATTTTTAAACAAACTCTCTCATTTCCTTGTAGTTTAACTTCTTCATCCTTTATGTACTTTAAAACTAAGGTTCTTTGGACATTATAAGACATAAGTTTTATGTCTTATAAAGACATGAAGAGTTATTCAATCTTCTTCTCAAACTTAAAACTACATTTTGTCCATTGGCTTTGGATACCAGTTGCCAATCTTGAACTAAATTTGGTTTAACATGGCACACACACAGAAAAATCAAAGTTTTAGAGTTCCCAGAAAATACTTTTTAAATTTTAGAATCCAGCAAGTTTTCTTGCTGAGTAACATTATACTAATGAGAGACTGTCTGCAAGTGAAGGATCATGGTAGTTTTGTCCTTCACATTTTTGTTTTTGCTACTTCTTAAGGTAATCAACACAGTCTGAATGCTATTCCTAATATCAATTAAATCAGGTCAAAAGCATAAACAGCAGGAAAAAGAGATCAGTCAGTTACCATATGAAAACCCAAGACGCTGGGGCACCTTATGGTATGTGCAAACAATTCACTGTACAATTTCTGGAGAGAGGAAACTGGCATACTGTTGAATACTGTTTTCCTTTGGGTAAAATTTTAATTAAAAAAGCAGCATGGATACAGGTTTTAGATCTTCACTATTCAAATAGCTGAGATAGCTGTTTGAATTTTAAAATCTTATAAAGTATTTCATTAAAAAAGACTTCTGTTGTCTCAGTCTTAAAACTGGTTATAATATTATTGACTAGAATTTATGAGTCGAGTGAAACCTGAAGTACTTGATAACAAAACTTAAGAAAAGATGCAGTGACTCCTCCTGTTTAAAAGAAAACACCTGTTTTCATTTCTGAGGGATGAGGAAAGGTAGTTCCCGTTACACGTCTGCTGTGATTCACAATGACCAAGGGTGTCCAGAGCCCTTCAGTTTTTCTCCCCTTCACCTGAACGTGACCAGACACATTTTTATCTTACTGAGGAGACATGCAACTGGATACTTCTGCATTCATACAGCTGTATCATACAACAAGAACAGAGAGGAAAGGTTACAGAGGGGCCACATGTTTGACCCTTAAGCAGTATTTCTACGTAAGCAATTCTGCATGCCCTTTAACCACATTTCTCTGCATTCAGAGATGGTCACATTTGTATTCATATAATGCATTTGTTTAAATAGAGTTCCATCAAGATATGCTGTAGCCAAGGGTAAATGTTAAAAAAAAAAAAAGTATACATTTTCTGTAAAGATTATTTTTCCTTTCTCAGCTTAATATGATTACTAGGGGCATATGGGCACTTAATTGACATCCTTTGAGTTTGTGAGACACTATGCATTTGCGCAGTGGGTAAAAGCTTTGTTAACTCTGATTTCTAGAGCCTGAAACTATAGAAGTTAAAAGGTTTGGGTTTTTTTCTTTTTTTTCCTCCCCCTCTTTTTTCTTTTTTTTTTCCTCTTTTTTTTCTTTCTTTTCCAACAAAACATCAGTTTGTGTATACCTTTGGAAAACTGAAGGTGTGACACCTGCTTAAAAAAACACAGAAATGTAAATACAAAACTTGAATAATCTCAGTAGTAAAGTTTAAGCATTTTGAAAAGTTAACATAACAAAATCTAATATAAGAAGAACTACTTACCTCCCTACTTCTAAGAGACAATAAAAGTAAAAACAGAAATATCCATGAGATATATTATATATAAAGAAGAATATAAACTGAAAAAAAAAAAAACCAAAAAACAACTAGTCACTGTACTTCCCAAGTATTTTCTTTACATGATTTACACTCTTAAGCTGGATTTCTCAGACCTATTTTTGATATCTAAAAAAGTTAGACTTCTATTTCTGAGCAGTCATTTATGCCACATTTATTGTAGTCAGAGGCACAAATGTGTGAGTAAGAAAGTTATTTCCATGTCTAAATCTATGTTTAAATTTCAAGTTCTGAGAACATCTCTGAGGCCCTGCATGTGTATGAGTTTTTGTCCCAGATATGGCTTGACTGCATGTCAGAATTAAGTCTGAACATGAACTATTCCTCTTTCAGTTCCTTACTTCCCTATGTTTTTATAGAAACAAGTGTCAAAAGCATTAACTGGAAGGGAGCTATGGAAGGCACTAGGGCTCTCACCTGGACATGTAGTGGATCAAGTTATCAAGTCACACATCCACATTATTGGTATCAGCTACGCATCACCCACGTGATCTAGACATAGCTAATAATAAGCTTCTGGAGGTGCCTACCTCTCTCAATTGATTGTAAAGTCATAGAGTCACAGAATCATTTAGGTTGGAAAAGATCCGTAAGATCATAAAATCCAGCCAATAACCTAACACTACCAAGTTTACCACTAAACCACATCCCTAAGCACCACATCTACATGTCTTTTAAGTACCTCCAGGGATAGTGACCCCACCACTTCCCTGGGCAGCCTGTTCCAGTGCTTGATAATCTTTTCAGTGAACAAATGTTTCCTAATATCTAATCTAAGCCTCCCCTGGCACAACTTGAGGCAGTTCCTTCTCATCCTATCACTCGTTATTAGGGAAAAGACAATGACACCCACCTCATTAGAACTCCTTTCTGATAGTTGTAGAGATTGATAAGGTCTCCCATGAGGCTTTTTATTCTCCCGACTAAACAACCCCAGTTCCCTCAGCCATTCCCCATAAGTGTCACAGAGGCACCAAAAGAACAGACCAAGCAGTCACTATCATAGGATTTATTCTAACCAAAATTATTTAGCACTCCAACAAACATTAAACCACAGGTTTAGATGTTGGGTGGGAAAAAGCTACTACACAGCCGATTTAAGAAATCCAGTTCCAGAGTTAAGTTTTTTTCTGAATATTCCTCTAGAATGATGACTCAAAATGTGCAATGATTCACCTATAAAGTGAGATTTCCAGCCCCTGTGAAGCTACCTTGGGTGATGTTCCAAGCCAAGGGGAAGGTCGCCAGCTGTCAACTGCAGACCTGCTGCTCTAAGGAGGATAGAACTCAACTCAACCTCTGGTGGAGCTCATTTATACCCGAGTTGAGTCTGACCTGTGGTCAACTCTGATTGGCTGGAACCCATCTTTCAGGAACTGTAAGTCCGGCAACAGCCTTCATAAGTGAATGAAAAACAAGGGAAGTGTGTGAAAAAAACAAGGGAAGCACATGAAAAAGCAGGGAAAGCATTCAAAAAAGCAAGGTAGAAAATAAAAATGTGAAAGCAAGGGCTTGCAAGGATCAGATTACAACAACCAGAAAGCCTCAGTCTTGAGGCAGGATGAGGGTGCATCTACCACAATAAGACTTGTTCTCTAGACCTCTCACCATCTGTGAATCCATTCTGACTAGTTCTGAGTCAGAGGCCTAGGCACAGTCATCAAATACCCTTTGAAATCCCCTAGGTATCTTTCCTGGCTGACACACGCTACTTGAGGAAGACACAAGTTTTTTATCACATCTGAAAGTCTCATATAGGTGTTGAAAGTCATTGAGAAACATAAAATAGATATCTGAGCTCCTATTATTGTCAAAGAAGATTAGAGATCTAGAAATCAGTTGTCCCATTTAGATAACTAATTTGATTTGAGATACTAGGCTCCTATTTCATACTCATTGTATCTCCTGAAGCATGGTACAGACATAGGTTTCTGTGTGAAGAAATTATGACAGATCATCTGCCAAGTAGATAATGTATTTAAGTATATGCATATATATCCAAACATCAATATTCTTATAGATGTATATATTGACAAAGAGTCTGGTTAAATATATGTTTTTCAAGCTTTTATTTGTGTAGGGATGGTAAATACAGAATTATAGTAATAATTATTATTTTATTCTCATGATGAAACCATATTATATATTTGATACTAGAAATAACCTCACTAATGTGAACTCGAGGACTTCTGGGAGATACAGAAAAAAAAAAAAATTCCACCAGTACCTGTACCAGATCAGGTCTCATATACAGTTATTCTGACACCTGTAGTATTTCCTTGTGCTTATAATTTATGGGATCAAGTTTTCAAGAAAATACATAACTCAAAATTGATCTTGTAGATAAGGTTGAATGTCCAATTGAGAATCTCTTATATACTCGCTCTGTTATGTTCTGGATCCATCAATCCTTGTTCTGAAGAGAAGTGGAGATAAGGAAAGCTTTCATTTCTTTTAGATGCCAATCAAAGTAGAGGAAAATCAGCCCCCTTTCTCTCTCTCACCATTTTCTTGAACTGTTTCCTACTTTATTTTTGTCTAGTACCTTTTTCCCTGCATTTTTATCTTCGAAAGTTCTGCTCAGCACCTGTCTAAGCCTTCTCCATAACACCCCATAGCTCCTTGCCTTCTGCAACTATTGCCCTTAATGAAAATATTTCTATACGACTGTTTGCTTTCTCAAAAATAGTGGAAGTTACTAAGCTCACCACAACCCCTTCTCTGTGACTATCTTCTGGGTCATATATGCTGTTCAGAATATATTTCAGTTAAAAAAAACCCCACCACCACCACCACAAAAAACAACAACAACAACAACAACAACAACAAAACAAACTGGTCCTGTGGGAATATTTTGTATTTCACACCTAAAAAAAAAAAAAAAAAAAAAGGAAAAGATATAAAGTATCAGTTTAGGGAAACAATTTGACTTCTGTAGGTAAAGTCTATACCTACACCCGGAATATGGGTATGTTGGTTTTTGGAGGTGTCGTAAACCTTATTTGCACCTATTGGGTGGCTATCACAATAGAAAAATAAACATTTTATTGATAAACCACCACACTTACATAGGTTTATATTTGACTTTCTGTATTTGAAAGTCTAGATTGCTAAATGTCTCTGTTTTTTGAAAAAATATTTACCACATTTGCATTATGTTGTTTCCAAGTGAAAGTCTGATAATAATTTTTCTTGAAGAAATTGTTCTGTTTTAAGGAATGACTTGAACAGAATTATTTCTAACATATAGCAATGCACACAGTCTTCTCACGACACATACTTCCACCAGCTGATAGACTTAAGCACCTTGCAAGGCTGTCTAAAATGCTTCTCTGATAATAATACTGAAAGTTGCTTTCATGGGATCATAAAATGTTTAGTATAAGAAGATACAGAGAGCAAGGAAAAGTAGATTCTAATTGTATTTTAGGAATAATGTAAGTATGCTATTTGATTAAATTTTCTCACCGTTATGTAAAAACAGTTTTTCAGTTAAGTAATGAATGTGTATGGAGCACTCTACAGATATCCCTTGTTATTCTTTCGGGTAGTGCTGTTAACAAAACCTTTTTCCACAATGGAAAGTGTACCTAGTCAGAACTTAGTCTGTTTATATAAATTATACACATACATAAACTAAGTATACAGATTTATGTTTTGTGTGACCCTTTTAACTCTCTGTACTTGCTGTTAAGTTGTATATTTTTCCATAGGAGCACTGTAACTCATAAGAAAATGACTAACGCTGAAAACTCAGTTAAGTCTCAAAAATAAGCATTAGTTCTGAGGCCTGGCACTCCTTTTGGGAAATCAAAATTTTTATTGCCAGATAAATTAGTGTTTCAAAAGTATGAATACAGATGCTGTTTACAAATTTGTCACAATCTGTCTTCCAACAGAAAGAATTTATACTGTATATAGTAATGGAAAACAGAAAACTGCATATTTCACTAAATTGCAGCTGTGTATGGAAGATTTATATGGTTGTTTTCTGTCAGTGAAACATGTAGGTCTTACAGTATTTCAGTTCAGTATTTCACACAGAACTTTGGTATTCTTATTTTAAAGTTATTTTAATAGAATAAATAAGATATAGCATTTGCTGTAGAGAAAGCTATACATAATAACTATGTTTATCAACATTTTACTGCAGAAGACGACTGTGGTAAAAATCTTGCTATTCTCACTGTAGGCTAGACAGATCATATCTGAGAATTTCCAGTCTGCAAGCCATTTTCATAATTCCTAAGTGTCTGCTCAGTGCAGTATTAAATGTTTTAAAGGACTTGTATATCATGCTATGTGGGCAATTCTAAAAGAGGTGCCCAACTAAGTGACAAAGTCAGAGTTTTATTTTTATTATAATCAAGTTCATTTAGAGACTGAATATTCTCAAATAATAGAAAGCTGCACTCAGATGGCAGGTTTCTTTTTGCCTACATGCCTTCACATAATGGAGTCCTACTCTTTTTTTCCTTGTTTTCTTTTTTTTTTTTTTCCTTTTTTTTTTTTTTTTTTCCTATGACAACTCCCTTACAGCAACCAGCCTTCAGAACAGGAGCTAACATTTTTTTGCAGTTGTGGAGTATTGGATCCAATTACTCCCAGCAACTAAAAGCAGAGTTTATTTTAATAGGATTTGCAGTAAAACAAGGCATATAAAAATCAGATGCATAGGCAAAGAATTTTTCATCTTTAATCATTAAGCTACCAGTACAAATTGAGCCCTGCAGTTATTTCATTCCCAAAGGAGACCAGAGATTTAAAGAATTCAGAGGATTAAATATTTGTGTTTGAGTGAACATGCTAAGGGTTTTTGTGGTTGCTATCATTAAAACTGCATTTCAATACTTTATTTTAAGTACATACAATGCACATTCTCTCTAAATGATAGATTGTAACTCTTCCTAGATAAAGGGCATTAAGGGCATCTGTGTTGTATGACCATCCTTCCCACAGATACTCACAGTTTGTCTTGTTTCTAATGTATGGTTTTTCTGTCAATATAGGTAATCTAAACTTAGCATTTTTTCTTCAGTAACAAAAAGCTACATACTACAACCTGTTATTCCTAAGATAAAAAAGACATATTGCTGGAGGAAAGTGTGTTCTTCCTCTGGAAAACATGCCCCCCTCAAAATCAATATGTGTTCTATCCAAATTATTCACAGTATTTGCCAAATGCCAATGACTTTTTTTCTCATGGGAATGTAAACATGGAACAGGTGAATTTTTTATTACACTGCTATAGAAAAAGACTAAGAAATTAGCAAGATAAAAAAATACCTAACCATTGTGAAAGAAATGGATGAGAACTTACCTCAAATACAAGTAATTCCTGCATAATTAGTATATCTCTGTATGCAACAAAGTCATGCCAGGGTCTAAAACTGGTTGCTAGCTCCCTAGATAGCTATAGCACCTAGTGGTCTGCTGATCTAGTATTTTCATTTATGTTTAAGCCCACTCCTTATTTTCAAAATCTTTTTTTCTGCATTAATGTTTCAGCTGCTACTGTGATCTGTTACATCTCGTTACATATAAAGTGTGACAAAGTTACATTTTTCCTGGACTTGCTGGATCCCCCCTTTTATTCAGACTATCAATTTAGAGAAGGAAGTTAGGAAATGCTTCCCAGTAAGGAGCTACATGTATTGAGTGTGGCTTTTTAAGAATGAAGACAAAGGATGTGAAATTACAGGAATCTTCTGAGTTTCAGCATTTGGATTTTATTCAGTAGCCTTTTCGGGATGCGTTCATGACTCAGGATGTTGGATTGTCACCTAGAAAATGACATGTGCTATTTGTCTTAACTATACTAAGCAAACTAGTGAAGATGCCAGCTGGATATTATGTAGATCAATATTTCGTACTTCAAGTTTGTATTTTATTCAACCTGTACACCTCTTTTGTTATAATGAATTTAAAATTGGCACAAATAACAATATATATTTAAATTATTTTTCTTTTTAGTCTTTATTTCTTACACTACATAATTTTTATCTTGTTAGTAACATATATTAATTATAGTTCTTTTATATGAAACATT
The DNA here is from genome assembly GCF_000700745.2 of Antrostomus carolinensis. Lineage (NCBI taxonomy): Eukaryota > Metazoa > Chordata > Aves > Caprimulgiformes > Caprimulgidae > Antrostomus > Antrostomus carolinensis. The sequence goes on from NW_010305902.1 coordinate 10,178, forward strand.
TTTATATGGCCTTCTCAAAAGCCTGACGTGTAGACTGGCCTATATGTAATGTTTGCATCTGAATAAATGACTGTAGTCATTTTCATGAGCAATTAATTCCATTTTAAGATAGCTGTTTACAATAAGAGAACTGAATAATACCCTAACATTGCCAGTTCTGTCCAGTTATAAAGGCAGCCTGGAAATGTCAGAAATTGTATCCCAGTGATATAACTAAACTGAATGTTGTGTATAAACTGCATATTCAAAATTGCCTTGCCCTGACCCACAAGATTTCCTATTCAGGATTTCACATGACCTTTAATTGTTCAGTATTCCAAATACCCACAGTAAGGGGGCCCCAATGGTATATGGTGATTTGGGCATGAGAACCCAAGACTTGACTAATAAAAATTTGAGGTGCTTTAAATTCCAATTCCTATACTGGAAGTTTAAAATCTGGTTTGGAAAATATTTGCCTAAATGTTCACACACTATCATCTCAGCTATTGTCTACATTATCATGGAAAAGAATCTCTAATTAACAAGTATCTTGAAAAGCTTTAAGCACACGTACAATGATATCATCCTTGCATGAAAGGAAGGGAAATGATAGGGTTATCCTAATTCATGAGTATGAGTTTTGTATAAAGAAATCCAGATGGACTGGAATACATACATGTGTAGGAGGGCAAGTGCAGGGTGTGCCTGAGAGAGAGAGAGAGGCTGCAGATGGTGTTTGACTGTTGAACTGAGAATATGTATCTGTAATTTATCAGAAGATGAGGTAAACAGCACATTAATTAAATCTGTAGATGATACCAAATTGGAATGTGTTGCAAACACCACTGAGAAAATGTATAAACCAAAGTGACCTAGAAAAGGTTAGAAACATAAGCAGGTCTTTAAAAAGTGACATATAGTCTTGAGAATAAAAGTTAACATATTGAAAATACAGATAATAAATATAGACCTAACTGGAAAGCAAGAATATTAATTCAAAGAGTGATAAAGGTTGTGGTATGACCAGTTCTGATCTCTTCTCTTCTCTTCTCTTCTCTTCTCTTCTCTTCTCTTCTCTTCTCTTCTCTTCTCTTCTCTTCTCTTCTCTTCTCTTCTCTTCTCTTCTCTTCTCTTCTCTTCTCTTCTCTTCTCTTCTCTTCTCTTCTCTTCTCTTCTCTTCTCTTCTCTTCTCTTCTCTTCTCTTCTCTTCTCTTCTCTTCTCTTCTCTTCTCTTCTCTTCTCTTCTCTTCTCTTCTCTTCTCTTCTCTTCTCTTCTCTTCTCTTCTCTTCTCTTCTCTTCTCTTCTCTTCTCTTCTCTTCTCTTCTCTTCTCTTCTCTTCTCTTCTCTTCTCTTCTCTTCTCTTCTCTTCTCTTCTCTTCTCTTCTCTTCTCTTCTCTTCTCTTCTCTTCTCTTCTCTTCTCTTCTCTTCTCTTCTCTTCTCTTCTCTTCTCTTCTCTTCTCTTCTCTTCTCTTCTCTTCTCTTCTCTTCTCTTCTCTTCTCTTCTCTTCTCTTCTCTTCTCTTCTCTTCTCTTCTCTTCTCTTCTCTTCTCTTCTCTTCCTTTATCATATTTTTGTATTTGTTTTTGTATAGTATCTGCTATATTTTGGTTGATTGTATTAAAAATTGCAGTTTACTTCAAGTGTAGAAGATCCATATCTCAGAGTGACACTGCTCAACATCGTTCTCTCATGGTCCCAAAAATCTGCTACTACAGCTACAAAAATCAGAGTGACATTGGATGAAAATTTTCATTGTCCTAAAGACTATTAAAAAAATTAAGTTCTTTATAGTCTAAAAGTAAGATTGGTTTGCTTCAATTGACTAATAAGAATAAAAAAGCTATCAGAGCTGTACACTGCAAGATGTGTATTGTAACATGTGGACAATGTGATCCAGGAACTCAGAATGGATACTGAATCTGATCATATACATGTAGTTTTAGGCACCTCATTCTGAAAAAAAAAAAATTAAGAACCTTATCTTGTTATTACCTCATTCCCTGCAAATATCACTTCTATTGCACAGGAGAGGGATACCTTTCTTTGCATTTGGTCTAGTCAATGTATATCTAAACTCAGAGCTGAGTTTTTCACAGTTTGTTTAGCTTTGAAATTTGATGCTTCTACTAAAGAATACAGAAGGGTAGTAAAGCTTGTCTTATTTTTTCCACCTGTACTACTTAAGTAAAATATATCAACTTCCTCTACAAAATGATATTAAGTTTTATATTGTAACTAATTTAATTCCAAAACATCCAAAGTATGAAGAAATAGGCACCATTGTATGTAATAGTTACAGCCTCAGCAGGAATAAGAACTCAGTTTTACCTCTTCCTCTGACACAGAGAGTTTGAGACTATGGTTTCCATTTTATGGTCAAGTATGCAAATTAGTTTTGTAGGATGAAAGTAAATAAAGGAATTAAATTAGAATAAGGATATGCAGTGAAGGAGGAGATGAGTTTATAGTTTACGTAATTTCATTTTTTTTCCAAATGCTTACCCAAAATTCCCTTTACCACTCCAAGGGTTGCTTTCAGTTCTTGCTCTTTCTTCTCCCTGAAAATAAATAAATATTTAGTCCTGGTAAGTGGGAAAAACAGCCCTAGATACCTTGATTGCCTGGACACCCTTAACGGTTTTGGCTATATGGTACATTTAGCTATATGACAATATTTGATTTACACTATGCTTATATTCCTGGATGAATAGTAGCTTCAGTTTAATTAATGGATTACAAAGTACTCCCAATTAATTCGGTCTGTCACTCACGATTTTCAAAGGTTGTAGAAGTTTTGGTCTTTTCAGGCCTAGAAATAAGGAGAGACCAGGAATCTTACTAGCAAACAAGTAAGCTATTTTGCAAGAGGATCTATAGTATCAGATGTTGTATTCAGAAAGTATATAAATAATAAATCAAAATTTCTTTACTGTAGATGGGAATACATATCAATTAATCCAGTTTCAAAGAAGCACCTTCCTTAAGGCTTCTTAATCAAAGTGAGAAACTGATTCTGACATACCTTTTTTCTCAGTTTTCTCCTGGCTGATTTGTATACTCTTCCAGTTTGCAGACTGGCTGCTGAGTATCCTGTTGTCATATTCCTACTACAATCCTTAGGCAATCAACAGCTTCCATTGACACTGAGGCATCTGCATCTTTTCCTTCCCAAAGGGAATATGTATTTGCTTTTACTTTGTCTGGTGAACCTTACTAGTTAAACTCTTAAACTCAACATGATGTATAGCCATGGATGTCTGCAATGTCTCCAAGGTCCCTTTCCATATCCGCCTGCAAAAAGAATACTCTTAAAATCCCAATCAAATGCCTGTACCAATGACACCTTGATTGAAAGTAATAAACAAAACCTCAGTAACAAACCCCAAGATTTTTTAAAGAGATTGTCAAACACTTAAAAGAAAAAAAAAATATCCCTGAATTATTGGCAAATTTCCAGACCAATATGCTTGGGCAACTTTTCTGAAGTACGTTGCCTGCAACTTCTTGAGTAAGTAGTGGAAATGCATGTATGCATAGTTCAAAATATTTGGATTGCTTTCTAGCAGGAGATAGACGAAGATTTGGAACCCATTTTTATTGATTTTTTTGCAGAATGCATATTGATTTTTTTTCTGTCACACATGCAGAGCAACTCCACTTGGAGTTGCAGGTGAACAGTGACATCAAACCACTCATGTTCCACTTAAGGAGACTAAAATCAAAGGTTCTGCTTATGAGTTTGTAGCCATTTATTTTCCTTTACACAAATTTGGTGGATCCCTATATCATGGAGAGGGATTTTGGCATCTGTAGACAAAACAGAACCCTGTGAAACCTATAAATTATAAGTGTATTTATCAGGATATAATTATTATTTTTATTAATAAATAAAAGCATACTCCAATACTATAACAATAGTACATTACTATATAATATTGTAATATTGTTATAGCATGCTCAGCTACAACGTATAAGCATTTTACAGAAGTATATGATCAATGTGAACATGATGTAGCAAGCATCTAAGTAAAAAATCCTGCCAGACAAAGGGCAAGATAAGCCCAAAGGACTGCAAATAGACAGAACAACCTGCTAAACAAAATAAAACAACTATAAGCATCAATGGAAGCAGAGAAGACACCCGGCTTTTTGAGAGGAGCTGGGGCAATTGTATACAAATGGGCATGAGTGAAGAAAACTGGAGAAGAAAGAAGGTAAGACAACTTCAGCTGCAACTTGCCTTAAAGAGCTCTGAAGCCTGATCACCACCAGCTCAGTGAACCACCAAGGACTGACAGCCATTAGTGCTAAATAAATGTTAAGTAATATCAGGGCCACAGTACTGTATACTTGGATCTAATTTAAGTAGGTCTTAAAGACTAAAGGTTTTGTGTTTGTAATGGTCATCATCCATAAGGTGTGAGAAGCAACCATTAACAAGAAGTGTGTTGTTAATGAATTAATTTAGTAAAGACATCATTATCAATTTCTAATTTCATATACATTTATATATAAAAAATTATTTAATGGCAACAATTTTCTCTCAAATAACAAACACAAAAAGGTTGTAAAGGCTGAACACTTTTATTTGAGAGACTAGGATTCTTTACTTTGTATCCTTACATTATTATTGTGTTCTCTTCCCTTTATGTTAATCACATTTTCCCTCAAAATGCATTTACCATCAGGCAATCAAGTTTTGGTTAGGGTATTCTCAGTATACCCCTGGTGAAAATTAAGCCTTGAGTATTCTATTGCCATGCAGTATGCTCTTTCATTTTTGTGTGCATATGAAAATTGTTTTTGAACAGAGATAAGGTCTAGAAAAAGAAAGCCAAGATAATGTTGCAGAGATATATGGCTAAATCCAAGTCTTTCTTTTCTAAACTATTATCTGTTTCAAAGTAACTATCAGATAAGTGCTGAAAACCTAATCATTATCAGTAATTTATAATCACAATCATAGCTTCACTATCAGTCTTCAGAGCGAGATGATTTAAAATTATTTTCTTTTGAGCAGTTAATGTCTCATGAGTTTTCTGCAGTGTCTGATGACAACAGTTTGCAAGAGAAATATTTTTTTCTTGTAATAGACAAATAGACAATAGATTTTTATCTGATGACAGTTTACACAGTGTTGAAAATAATAAGATTCTACAAATCTAATAACTCTCAATTTTTTTCCTTTTTTCTTTCAACATCATTGACTGTAGTGGAGTGATTTGGTTTTAAAGACCTTTAAACTTAGGGATGACACAAAATGTTCCTAGTTTGATTTGTTTTTTTGGCTTTTTTGCTTTTTTTTTTTTTTTTTTTTAATCTCTTTACTTAGATCCTCTGCTGGTGACCTGAATGGAGTTATGCCAGTATTATAACATATTTGGCTGTGGATTAAACTAAAGCATTTTTCATCTCATGTATCTGCCTCAGCCTATTATCAGAGTCTGGTGTCTCTAGAGGAAGGGCAGATGAATGAAAACCTTTCTTTCCTTGATCAAGGCTAATGCGTCAAAGAAATTTGAATTCAGCATTTAACTTACCATAATATGACTGGCTGTAAGCTCAAGAAAATGCTGAAGAACAAAACTCTTCCTGCTCCTGTGATGGCATCATCCACAAGTAAGATAGGCAGCTAGGGGGTGAAGACACATTCAATTGCCCAGCTTAAAATGCTGCATTTTTTTTTCTTTCTGACACAAAGTCTGTTTTAGGAGAAAATCTACTTGTAATTGAAAGGGATAAAAGGTTACTATTCCTCACAGGTTTGCATTGTTCATCTGTCCTTTCCCTTTTACCCATAAAATGATCTGTGTTAGAAAGCAAGATGAAAAAATAAAAACAACAAGTCAACAAAAACATTTATACTGAAAAGGCATTAACCCTCTTTTCATGGAGAAGTTGATAATGGAAGGACATATTCCACTGCCATGACCAGAGCTATAAAAAAGTTTAATATTTGATAAGTCCATAGAATGTGGTCCATTTTCAGTTTGGCATCCCTATTTGGTGTCAGATATTGGATATTCATTCTCCTATATAAACTGCACAGTGATAAGCAGAGAGGTAAGCGATCCTTAAGCATGTGAAATATCTTTTTTAAAAATAAAAATATGTATTTCCAAAATCAGAAGTTGGCAAATGGAAGTTGTTCTGAGCCCTTGACAAACTTAGTCTGAAACATTGTGTATGCTTCTACTAATGTCAAACTCATTAGAAGTTGACTGATTTTGTAGAATGAATCCTTAGAGTATTAAAAATAAAGCACACTGAATTGCCTGAGAATGAGACAGGACTCTGAATAATTTCCTAGCTAGTGAAAGTACATTTTCAATATTAAATTCTCAAATATAACTCAATGGAATTTTACCAGTCTTTCCCAAATACTGTGTTGAGGGAGAGAACAAGCATGAGAGATATCCTTCTGACAGGTAATGAAATGAAAAGCATTTGAAAAATGCTGCTCAGAATGAAAATGCCTTTCCAGCCCTAACCATAACATCACATTACCGGCTCTAGAGTCACTTGCTTCCTTCTGAATATCCTTCTGCCTTTGAACCTAAGTCTTTTATTAGTCATTCAGCAGCCTTCCCGGGATGGTTGCTAAAACACAAAGGGGAATAAGGATTTTAAATAATAAATAAGTCACTTCAATACCACTTGGTTGTAGATTAACCACAGAGGTTCGCTGAAAGTAAAAACAAGATTTGACCTTCGCTGTTTCAGTACAAGTTCAGAAGACCAGAGTGCAGAGCAATGTGAGCAGGCAGGCTGAGCAGGTGTTAGGATGACAACTCGCAAACAGCAGAAAAAGGTGCCTGTGCCTTAACCGTCCACAGCTCTACTCTAGTGGAGTAGCATGTATATTCTCAAAATGAATTTTACTATTATGCTTCATGCATTTATATTGGTCTATGACATTGTGAATTGGGACAGCTGAAGAATGGAAACAAGGCATGGGGTTTTTATTGTGGTTTTTATTGTTGTTGGTGTCTTGGGGCAGATTTTTTGGTTTTGTTTTGTTGTTTTTTTGGGTTTTTTTTTTCCCCTGCCACTCTAGCTCTATGTCTGCTCACAAAGAGCTAAGAACATAGATATTACAGGTGGTTTTGACTAACTTGAAATGTTATTCTTACCTATTTTCCCTGTTATACGAAAAGCAACTATCACACTTATGGTAGTAGCAGCAGAGAATGGACAGTGTACCTGACTATCATCCATTCCTGTTCTTGTTTCTTCACACATATTCTGTTCTCTGCTATTTCTGCTAGCATGGTATGCATTTTTGCATCTCAGTTACTACATTTAGGAATGTCTGAGAAATAGGCAAATCTCTCTTTCATTGCTGCAGCTGCCAGAGGATGGAAACTTCCAATGGAATGGTAAGTAAATATAACTAAAGAATGAACTTTAAATTAATTATTAACAGATATGCTTTGTTTTGTTTTGTTTTGTTTTTAACACAGCAACATGCTATATGCAGACAGTTTGTTCCTCCCTCTCCCCAAATAAAAACTATATCCACCAAAAATATTTGCAAGTTCAAGCAAAATTCAACTAATTGGTGCAGTTAGGGGAAATAAAAAAGAGGAAAATGAAGCTGAAAAGCCGAAATGTTTGTCTTTAGTTTGTTGAAAGAAACATTTGAAGTCTTCAATTAAGTTGTCTTTCAGAATCACTGCTCCTTAATTAGTAGATAATGTGTTGTTGAATAATTAGTAAATATAACATAGTGGTTTATTTTCCCCCAGTTCCTAGTTTTAGATACCAAGAATTTAATTCATTTATTTATATATTTGTAGTTCCTTTCCAGGAACTTGTGGTTGACTTTCAATGGCATGTGATTATTTGGGAATCCCCTAACCCAATACCCTTCAAAAGCTTTAGTAATTTTGGTAGCAATCTAACAGCAATGGTGGGAGAAATGTTTCCCTTAAAGTCTGACTGACAAATGCTTCTTAATCACACTCTTGTACAGAACTTGATCCACAGTAAAGACTGTATTTCCTTGGAAGAGAATGAATTGCTCTTTCTCTTCTCTTTTACCTTTTTTTTTTTTTTATGGTTGCTACCTGAAAATGTTAAAAATATAATATGAATTGGAAGCCTATTACCCAGAATGTACTTTAACAACTTTATTATTTAAAAATAAGTACTTTGACTACTTTAGGAAAAAAAGAAAAAAAGACAAAAAAAATTGCAGAATGTTTTTGCATTGCACCTTCTTATTGAGCGTATAGTTTTGATTATTTGGGGGCAGCTAGATATCATGAAACTTTAGAAATATTTTCCTGTTCCTATGGAGAATGGTTTGCCAATGTATCTTATCTGTCCCATAGCAGCTGGTATCATTGGGAACAACTGAATACACTCGATTTTTTATGTCAAGCAATAAATAAATAATTTATAATGAACATGGAATAAAACATTTACAATGTAACTGTATATCTTAAACCTGCAAGGTGCATCACACCACTTTGCCAGTTGCTCACAATCATTCTCAAATGAGAAAACAAACTGTTAGCAAAACCAAATCCCAGATGGATAATAACTACTGAATTTACATCCCCCAGTGAACAGAATTCCACATACGATTTCTCTGTATAAGATACGGCTGTATTGGCCCTTTCTGCAGGAAAACAAACAAGCAAACAAAAACACTCAGTGGGAAGTTTAATACAACAGTGTGCCTCATGTATGATTCCTTCTGGAATAAAAAAAATATACTTGTGACAAAAATTGAAAATGGAAATTTTAGTAGTGAAGTCATTTCCACTGAACTTAGAAGGCCTAACTTCATCACACAAACTTCATCAAACTTAGAACATCTCAAAATACATCAACTTACATATCCACCCAAATATTTGGTTATTTTATTATTTTATTCCTAAAAGCCTGAGATAACCTGGTTGAATACAAAGCCTAAGAGAAAAAAAAAAAATAAACAATTAGAAATTAATAATTGTCCCATACATCTGAGATTTATGAGATGCCTAGAAGTTCTTTGTCCATGCTAAAATAAGCAATTAGTAAATTTGAGACTGCCTTAATGGTCAGTAGATGCAGGCATTTGCAGAGATTGGTATTTATTTGGTGTCTTAAAAAAGTTTCAGTTTGGTGTGTATAATTCTTTAGAAGTATTAATTTGCTTCCACCAGCTATAGAGATAGCAAGTACAATTAGCTTAAGTTGGCTGGTTTAGATACAATTAGTAAAATGAACATTAGCCTAAACAAATGTCTGTCCTAGCTTTCAACATAAGGCTTAGAAGAATAATTTGTCTGATGTAGTATGAGAATTCTGGAAACTCTGAATAATGAATAATTCAACAAGTTGAATTTATAGTTTCATTAAAGTAAACCTGATACCATCAAGATAATGATGTGAAGAATTTTTAAATTTATACAACATGAGAGTTACATCAACAGCAGGAAGTAGATAGAAGAAGAAAGCAAACAAGCAAGTTTAACTTTTGAGGGTTAAGTGTCAAAAGAAAGTCCATACACAGTGGCTGTGTTTTGGTGAATGCAGGGAATATGCTTTCTGAACACTGCAGAGACATCTCATCTATTGTTCTATGATTTTGCATGTGTCTAATATTCATTATGATGGGGTTGTGTATCATTTACTATAAGGAGAGTTAAGAAAAAAAAAGAAAAAGAAAAATAGAAAGTATCAAAATTATTTTTGTACAAATAAAATTATAAAACTAGTGGTTTCCTCCAACTTTAATCATCAGTAAGGTAGATAATTAACATAACAGTAATGTAGATTTCCTCTGTATTCCAAAGCTTTATTAATCCCATCCTAAAATAAGTGTTTACTGATATGGGATGAGTTGTCCCTCAGGAGGGGCACAGAGAGAAATCCAGGAATTGAATTTGGTTGCTTAGTTAGGCACCTAAGGTAGTAAGGTATCTATGTAAGAAGAGTAAAGATGAAAAAGGACTTATGGGAGATGCATATTCCTCTGAAGCAGGATCTGGATACCAGACAGGATAATGGGAATCACAGACATTACTGGACACCTATGTTTAGTCAACTGACGCTCACCCTAGTATTTTTTTCAGAGCAGTTAATGGTGCTTAATTCAGCTGCAAACTCTGTAGACGTGTCTCATGCTATTTACAATCCATGGAGTTAAAGGCATATGCTCAGAGCTGAGAGGGCAAACATACAGTATCATCTGAAATGCCCCATATTATTCCACCTAGCCTGAGCCTGCTGGTTCATAACAGAGTGGATTTCCTTCCATTCTTTAATGCAGGTATTTCTGACACCGAAAAAACTTTCAAATAATACCAGAGACAGCAATATTCAGATGACTGTATGGAACCCTTGAATCTCTTTGGCTGACAGTGGTCACCAGATTACACTGGACATATTAATAAACTCTCTATTAACTGTAACAAGAGGTTAAAAACTTGGCTCATTGGTGAACACATACATTGAAACACCTAAATTTTAGGATCAGCTGTCTGAAGCTGGATTTAATCCTTACAACTCGATTTGTTTGCCTAAATATAGGTGTACTATTTGAAATGCCATAGTTTATTGAAGACATCCATATATAATGGCTTTTCCATTTACAGGTCAGATAGGGTCTCCTAGAACATCTCAAACAACAAAAAATAGTCTCTGTTCTAGCAATTAAATTCAGATCTGAATACTGAGTAATATAAATCTTTTGATTTTCTGTGGACAGGATTTTACATTAGTGTGTGAAAAGTTCTTGGTAAATATTACTAGACTATAAAAGTATTTTGGGAACATATACAATAAGAGTCCTTGTAATAATCTCCTTAATAGTGGCTATTTTTACATTAATTTATCCCTTAAAAATGTGTCTAAATAGATACTCAAAACTTCAATAACATTCCATGCATTCCAACAGCTGAATTTGTTTTCTGTGTTGTATTTGTATTATTAATAATTTAGAAGATCATTATTTTGTTTACCTTTGCTGTTGTTGTCACTACAGTCTTTGTTGTGGATAAATGTTTTGGGGTAATTGTGTCTTTTGAGCATCATAAACAGTAACAAATGCTTTTTGATTCACTTACAAATTATAAGAGAAGAGCCATGAAATTTTCCTAACCTTTTCTGCAGCTCAATAAATCACAAATAGACAAGAAAGTTAAGCAGTGCTTCAGTGGAAAATCAGCAGACAGATGTAGCACACATTCCCCTCAAAATAATTCAGAACCTGTTCCAATTTATCAAATGCCTACTTTATCTGTCAAAACAATGTCCTTTCTCAAATAAAGGGCATTGTTTCTGCAGCAAGAAAAAGGTTCTGATGTATTGTTATCTGCAAATGGATGGTGGAATAATGGAACAACAGGCAGCATTTCAAGCTAAGAGATCAAAGGGCAGAATACATTACAATTCTTGTTAAAATAAATTAGACTGAAATCGTAATTTTAATAAAGACATTTATAACCTAAAACAATTTTTGGAGTTTACAGATCAGCAGAAACAATAAGAAAATCCCTCTCAATATATAAGTTGATGCATTTCTTCCCATTGTGACAACTTCAAATTTCAGAGAAACCAAGATTTACAGAGCTGTAATGCACGTTAGCTGGTATCTTGTGTTGACCTTATGCTATCTTACTTTTGCAGAGGAAATATTTTCAACTGCTTTATTCATTTTTAATGTATTTTTATATTACCATCATACTACAAAAACATTCATAGATTTCTAGATTAAGAATTTACATAAGCAAAATTTATTATCTTGAAATTTCCTGAGATAATTTTGATTTTTAAATGTTAGATGATATTTCATAATATTAAGTCACAATATTGAATCAAAATCCCCCTTAAAATTAGCTATTCTTTCCAAATTACACTAATAAAATCAAAATAAGAATGAAATAATTTTAAAACCCTATCCTCACTAGTGTAAATTGTAAAACAAAAAAGGAAGCTGTCAGTAATATATTGAAATTGCCCAGGAGTTTTAAGTGTTCAACAAATCTGTAGACTCAAACCTGGTTCTGTTACCAAGTCATTGTAATGTTCAGATACTTTCTTTAACCTCAACATGTCAGATATTTATGATGATTCCTGCAGCCAGCTTGATCCTGAGCTGAACTGCAACAGCTTTGCACTGATGTATCTGTCTCCTCCATGATTGCATGTGGCTCTTTTTTTTCCCTTACATTCTTCCATTTTTCAATTTGTTTTATGTAACTGTGACCTCTGTCAATTATTATGTTTTTTTCTCCTTATGATACATTTTTAATATCACAGAGTCCTCTAAAAATATATGTTTGAATCAAATCCTTTAGAAAATCATTCATTTATGATCAGCTAATGACAGCTTCAAAAGTTAGCAATATTTTTTTTTATATTAAACACTTACACCTTGAAATTCATAGATCTGTAAAACAGGGGTCTCAATCATTCTATTAAAAGAAACTATATGATCAGAATAATAGCAAAGTAAAAAATAACATTTTGCTAAATACCCTGTGATAAGAAGGTCAGATTTACTTCCAATCGTACTGGTTTTTATTTCAGTGACATTACAGTGCAAGGCAAAAACTGGTCCCAGTATCTTGAAATTTGGACATCTGTTAAAGCTCGGTTGTTCCAGCTTTTACGCAGCTACATAAGTAGATGTTTGTGTTCAGAAATCATACAGCTGAAATCAATTAGTCCCCATACAGTACAATACAGCTAATGGGGAATTCCACAATTGTCCTAATTAAGATTAGACTAACTCAGAAAGATTACTAATATAATTAAAAAAAAAACCCAACAAAACAAACAAACAAACAAACAAACAAGTTTGGCCTGTGTGAAACAAAGCAGAATCATGGAAAAAATAATTGTATCCCTGGCTGCACATCACCAGTCCCTTGCTAGGGGTATTTCCACACACATTTTTGCTAGCAACACTGTGTCAGAGCACTCTCTGGTGTGTTGCAGGCTAACTTGAACAGTTCACTTAAGAAATTTGCACCAGTACAGCTGTTTTTGCCTGTGCTATACTAAGGAACACTGATATGAACAACACCAGTGACTGAGAAGCTGCAGGATGACTGCCAGCTAGTGGGTAGTGAGAAGAAACTGAGCAATACAAATTTCCCCCCTAGCGCAGCCCGAATGAGAGCAGGTTGTATGTTTAAGTCTCAAAGGTATGTGGGGTTAGGCTAGAACAAGTAGACTAAAATTTGTTGAGCAATACCCAGAGACATTCTTTCACTGCTCTTTGCTGCTGCAGCAATTCAGAATAGCACTAGTTTGTCTTAACCAAGCAGTAAAGCAGTGTTCAGCATAGTTTTGTCAGATTAATCAAAACAAATTGAAACCAAAATTAAAGAAAAAAAAAAATCCTACAAGCAGAGTAAATAAACACTAATGGTTCAAGAGAGAGCTACATACATATAGTATTAGCAAATATTTAAGCCTTACTTCAAAATCTTATCTATTTTTTCAGTAAGTAATTGACAATACTTAGATAATTTTACAAATATAGAGCAAGAAACTAGGTTTCAAAGGCAATTCTGTTTAAGGAACTGTGAATATATATATATTTATGACCTATATTTACACCCACAAGAGTGATGAAAAGTGAAAAGTGAGAAACCACTACAAATGTAATTTTAATTTAATAAAGATATTCTGTAGCTTTTGACAAAAGAAAATGGTCATTAAATAAAGATTAATGAGGAAATGAATTAAATTCAAAGAACATGAAGATAAAATAAAAAAATGTATCTGGAGAAAACAAACCTTTCTCTTCCAGATATTCTTAATCAAAATCAGACACAAAACTTAAATTGAAATAGTTAATTAGGACCCAGGCCTAAATCTCTAGGCAACCAAAATGCCAGCTGAAATTACTGAGGTTTTCAGATGCACAGATGATTAGGAATGGGATGATCCCAGATCAGTACAATTCATACAGAGGACCACAATCTGCATGGAAATCTGACTTCAGGTTGCTCTGGAAGCAAGCTGGAAGAATAGAAAACTTTCAGTTTGATTATCATCTATAAGTACAAACTGAAACCAAAGTCAACAGAGATACATCAGTGTGAATGGTTGGAAAGAGTAAATAATTTGCCATAATTCTCTGCAGAGCTGTACCAGAGACTTTTCCTCAGAGTAATTTCTGATGCTGAGAAAGCAAATTAGAACCTTGTTAACACCAGTCTCTGCCGCCTTGCACGTTGTGTCCTCTCTCTCCTCCATGAAACAAACATAAAAGTGTGACTAAAAATGAATAAATAATTCTCTTGCGATAGCATATTTCCCAGGGGAAAATGACATGACAAAGCACAAGAGACTGGGAATTAAACCTCCCATATTTAGGACATATAAAGTACCCCATGTCAAGTGAAAAATATCCACAAAACTACTACTGCTGTCTGTGGAACACTTTCAGATTCATGTTTCTATATGAGATTTTTTCAAAAGGAAATCATATAGGATTTTTGTTGTGAGCCGGTTTCCTTTCTTTTAATACATGCTTAAGAGAGAATTTTCTAACCAACAGTTCAAAAATAAAACATAAGAAACAAAGTGAAAAGAACAAGTTTTCCCTAGGTTTTTTTACGAGTAAAATTTTTTAAATTAAAATAATCAAGACTATAAAGAGTACTTTCTCATGTGAGAATGAATACTGACAGAAAAAAAAAAAAGAAGGAAAAAAAGTTTGCCTTCTTAAGGAAGTTAAAGTATTCAGGAAATGTTTTATTCACTGATAGCCAAAAAAACAGGATCTTACCTCTTTTCAATATGAAGTAATGGAAGAATAAAATAAATTATACACAACTGATTTGACAAAGCTCTTCCTAACCGTAATAAAATTTCACAAGGTGGTCAGAAACCACATTGTTATCAACGCTTCCCACCAATACAATTCTGCTCAATTATCATTTTTGCTTTGAAAGCTAGATTCATTTTTGCAGAGGTGGAAGGAAAATGAAGCCAAGTGTGTCACTCTTTGCTTTACAAAAGAAAAAAAAAAGGGGGGGTTTGTGGTTCATATTTTCATCATCTTGTAACAGAAATTCATAGGAAATAAAGTACGAAACTGACGAGATATACAATAGCCTTATGTTCCACTTAATATTCATATGTTGGTCTTGTAATTAGGGAAAG
>NW_010305902.1:25293-52341 GCF_000700745.2 Antrostomus carolinensis
GGGAAAGAAAATCAAGACAGTTTAATCTGACTTCTCACAGGAAAAGTACTTGAAAAATACAGAAACCTGCATACAGTTACTAATTTAGGAGTTAACTATGATCAATATGTGAACATGAACAATCAGGCTTATGAAATCTTGATCTCGTCTGCTAAGTAGCTTTATGAAAATTGGTCACAAATAGAGATCTTTTTCCATATATCGTTTAGTTGTAAAAGACAAAACAACTGATTTAATTTAAATTTCAACAAATTATGTTTACTCTAGTAGTGTATAGCGTCAAATTAAATTGCTACACATCATATTTTTCTCCAAGTTAAAATTAATTGTGACACTGAGTAGATACTTAAGCTAACAGTAAAAATGACAATTTTAACATGAAATATTTCATGCTTAATTAGAAAAGGTTATGAATATCTTCCCATTTGGAGTGGTTTATAGTTCTTTATCATTTGATATACTCATCAAAACATGGAAATACAAACTATGGATCTTCCAGTCTAATACACAGCTTATAGTAAAGGGAACTTTGAATATCCCCTTAGAGATTTCGGCAATGATTTTCCA
Organism: Antrostomus carolinensis; assembly: GCF_000700745.2. Lineage (NCBI taxonomy): Eukaryota > Metazoa > Chordata > Aves > Caprimulgiformes > Caprimulgidae > Antrostomus > Antrostomus carolinensis. The sequence continues at coordinate 25,861 of NW_010305902.1, forward strand.
CTCCATTACACCAATTTCATACTGGGGTAAGTCTATTGATGTCAATGGTGTGACATCAGCTTAAAAACAATATGACAGAATAGAAGATCAAGGTTATTCAAGATCTTATTTATGGTTATGGAAAATTACACACTTCTGCTGTACATGTACATAATAAGACTTTCTGTTGTTTTGTATTTCCTTGATAATGAAAATGTCCTTATATACAAAAAGCAGAAAACTGAAGTTGAAACATAACAGATATTTACCAGCTAAACATACATAGGTGTAGACAGCAAATGCTGGTTATAAAATAACCATGCAGGATGACAGCTGCTCAGCTACACTAAAAATAAATGTGAGAAAATTTAGAATAGACTGAATTTTCTGAAATGAAGAAGTCCCAGGAAACTATAAATCAGGAAGACAGTAGGTTTAGAGTTCTATCTGCTCCTGCATTACTTTAGTATTTTATTCTTGTTTATTTAATGTTTCCAGAAATGTAACCAGACTAACTATTGAACGTTTCTGAAATATGTTACTCTTGACAGAATAGCCACATAAATAAAAATGCTGTCATGGTCACAAAATTAGCTACAAACACAGACTCCTGTCAAGAACATAAAAATCTGTCTAACAAGCTGAACCTTCATCATAGCTGAGAGAGTGTATCTGAGAGCAGTCTGAATCTCTGGTCGCTTCTAATACACATTCCTCGCCAAATACACCACCCAAGTGCAAAAGGTTTACACATCTCACCTGTCCTGTGTCAGATCATGTCTGAGTTTTCTGTGAGGATCTCTAGAGTGTCTGTGGATGGGCATTGTCTTCTCTCTTCTTCCAGATATTATTTGCTTCCCACAAGCACAAATGAGATAGCAAGAATCATTGGATTCTCCCTCTTCCAGTCCATACTGAAAGTAAATCTATGCTGGAAGGACAACAAGCCCTAAGGGACCTGCAGATATGCCCCCAAAACTTTGTGTGGAGTAGGTAGACAGACATACACAGACAGGTAGTGTGGATGGGTAGCTGTTTTTTCCTCAAGCAGACCTGGTTATCATGCGTTCATAGAATCCTGTGCTGCCTCATTTATGTTTTCATTCATGTTACTTCCAGATTTTTTCCTACTGAAGTAATACCTGGCAATATTGTCACTTATCTTGTATTTGTGTAGCAATTTTTGTCTGAGTACTTTACGTTTGTACTTACTGAATTATATGCTTTTTCCTTAAGACATTTTTATCTGATTTACTTAAATATTTTTTAATTCTAATCCCAAAAGCTGTTTACATCTCTTTTCTCTGCAGCTTGGTATCATTTATAGAGTAGGACCCATTAAGAATAGGTGTTCTTTAACTATCAGAATCAGTAATGGAAATATGGGATAGATCTAAGTCACTCTCTTCTCATTTTTCTCTCTCTTTAATTTTTTCAATATGACTGTAATCCTCTGGTTAACACTGTGTCAGTAGTTTTCCAACTAGATAAGTACCTAGCTTCCACAACAATTTAATCTAGACCATTTTTGCCATAGGGAAACTTAACATAGGATCATGTCAACATCTCGAAATTTGAGGCATTTGCTGCTTTTCACCTCTCACAAAACCTGCTCTCTTGGAAAATGAGAAATATTTAAGCATAAATATATGGATTGTTTCTTGTCAGCTTAATGTTATGATGATTTTGTATGTGTCTGGATTTTGAATCAGTTGTTTTATTTACATTATGTCTGTAACAAGAAGTCCTTATCAGGCTCAGAAACTTAGTATTACAAGGAGTTGTGAGTAAGGTTACTCTGTCTAAATGTAGCAGTATCCACTGCAGCATTATTAGACATGCTAGATGTTACATTTTCCTCTGGTATATTTTGGAGAAGAATGGACAATGTGATGTCTGGGAGAAAGATACTTTTTTTTTTTTTTTTTCCTTTTTAAAGCATCATATTTCAGCACCTAAATTTAGGGGTTTACAGAGTACATAACTCCTTATCAGTAGGAAACCAAATCTATTTGCCTAAATATAGGTATATAATACCATCTGAAATAGCAGGGTCACACCTGACCTTTAGCTTCAGAAGGTTATTTACTTTCAGTAAGTCCTGTGTCACACTGGTCTGTCCCAGAAGTCTTGATATATTTGAAAGCATAAAATTACAGCAAGTACTAAGTATCCTAACTCTCCTGTGTATCATGGAGCTTGGACATGTAGATCACATGTAGACAACTATATGGTAAATACTAAATTTAGGATTTTTGAATCAGCACTTGAATGCAAAACAAATTTCAGATTAATTTAACTGACCTATTAAAAATAAAAACTAAGTATTGTTGAAAAAACCCTGAAACGGTAAGCCGAAACCTAAACAGAACGACTTAACTTATAAAAAAGGAGAAACACATTGATACAACCAAGAACGAGACAAGTCTGTAGGGAAGCATACCATAGAGAACTTGAATATGAAGATACATATTGAAGTAAAAAAAAATCAATTTGAAGTAGTACAGTAAAATGGATGATTTCTTATTTCTCCTGTATAAAAAGGTTAAATAACACAAGGTCCTCCATCATGCCTTTTCTCCTGTTACAAACATATTTCAGGATGAACTGAGTCACCTTCTGGAAGCGTCTGTCTTTCTTCTTTCATGTAGAATGAGAGTAGCCAAGTCTCTTAAAGTAGCAGCTAACATTCAGATGACTATAGTTGAGTTATATTAATCCCATCCTGTCTTTCTCCTATGCCAATTGTTTGCTAGAGTTTTAATCATCTTGTGCTTCAAACATTAAATCAGTGATGTAACAGTTGTTTGCCATAAAACAACTTCATTACTTCCTGGATTAGTTCATTGTTCGATGATTTTATCAGTGATACATTAACACTTAGCAAGCTCTCTCCAAAAATATTTTTTTCTTAGTTAGCACTTTAACATCTCCAGAAGTTTTGTTTGGTTTGGTTTTGGTTTGGTTTTGTTTTTATTGATGGTTGGTTGGTTGTTTTTTATTTTGTTTATGTTTTTGGTCATCTGAAGGTGTTGAGAAAATAATGTTTTGAACATAATTTTTGAGTGATGACAAGTTTGTACGTTGTGGTAAATTGAACTTGTCTGGCTGCTAGGAGCCCACCCAGCTACTCTCTTGCTCCACCTTCTGAATAAAACAGGGGGAGAAAATAAGATGGAAATGCTCAGTTACCAATTAGTGTCACAAGCAAAACAGACTTGACTCGGCAGAAATTAATTTAATTTGTTGCCAATCAAAAATAGAATATAATGAAAAGAACAAAAAACTTTCTTAAATATATTTTAGCTGCCATCCATTTTTTTTTTTAATAAAGAGTGTTTTCTAAGTGATTTCCTGTTATTCTTTTTATGAGGTAACTTAATGAAAAGAACAAAAAACTTTCTTAAATATATTTTAGCTGCCATCCATTTTTTTTTTTTTAATAAAGAGTGTTTTCTAAATGATTTCCTGTTATTCTTTTTATGAGGTAACTGCTTCATACATCTCAGGGTAATTTTGTTAGTTCACAGTACTCCAGGCACAGTGCATCAGCAATTACTCAAAGCCAGGTAGTCTTACAAAGGTCTGGCTGTAAGTCCTCCTAAGAACAGTTCATCTTCTCATAAAATATGTTTGAGGTAGATGAGATAAATATCCTTTTGAAGATATGGTTTGGGTTGGTTGGTTGGAGTTTTTTGTTTGTTTATTTGTTTTTTTGTTTGTTTTCCCCTGTACATACTTGATAGAGTTTCTCACACTTCAGAATGAATTGCCATTTAAAATCACCAGAATATATCCTGTGTAATCCCAAGATGCTCACACAGCTCATGTCATATTTTCAGTTTGAGGCAAAAGTCTCAAACAATTTTTCCAATGGCACTAGACACATAATTTTAGGCTGCTTTATAAAGATTGTAGTCTAAACATCTGCTCCAAATTGTCATCTACCTTTGGTAAGGTTATTTGGCTATACTGACTAGAGACTTGCCTCAGTTTCTAGTATAACTTTTTGATTTTTTATTTTACAGTTGATTCTTAGTTGCTTCCTAGCTGCTGACGTTTAACTAGTATTCCTTCAGTGTAGTTATAAGCAATAAGAAGCTCTCGCGAACTGAGAGTAACAACCTGGCCCCACAAAAGTCAATTGGGATAAGATTTATATTTCTTAAAATTCAGCACTGCAACCACTTGCTTAAACATAGGTATCCAGTGATATGTGAGGTACCAGTGGCTATCTAACCTGACCTACAATTCCTCACCAGAAGCATATGGATTTCCCATAGATCCTATGTCATATATAGTAGTTACTTGCAGAACTGCACAGATGTCTTGTGACATCTCAGATAGCTCTCATGCTTTGGAAGCTGAGTCACATCCCTTAAGATTTGTAGGTAAAATTCACCTTCTGTATGTTTATTAAAGTTCACCCAGATTGTACAAAATAGACATAAAAATTAATTCTAGAAATTTTGTGTAAGATCTCCCTTAAAAGCCACTCTCTATTAATCAAGTATTTGTTATATACTGATGGTACAAAGAATAGATTGGTCTGTACTGGAATGAAGTGAGCATACTCTTCATGCTCTTCTTCAGGAGACAGTTATTGGTTAGACATGAAAATTTTGGTTTAAATTAGTACTTTTCCTATGCACTTAATCAGAAAGTGACTTGAAACAAGGAAGAGAAATTATGATTACTTTTTAAAAAAATATAATTAGAATCAGCATGTCTGTACCTTGAGGGAGGGACTGACTCATATCAGTTAGCCACAAGCCATCTGGTTTATTTAGAAGAAACATTGATAGAGTTTTCAAGTTTCTGACCAGTGGAAGGGACAGTGGTTTTATTTATTTATTGAGAAAGACACAAACGTCAATTTATCACTAGAATAACACTGATTATGTAGTTTTGTTAAAAACTCCACTTCTGAGAAAGAGACACTTCTAACACTTTAATTGGTAGCATCCTGTATGCTAAGGTTATTCCAAGCCTGGGCACAGCCTGACAGATGCATAAAGGGAAATTCGTGAGCAGGTTGTCGCTCTTTCCTATAAACTCTGCCTCTGTGACAGTACCATCTATAGAGTTGTCACTGCCCTTTGCTATTCTGAACATGGTTGTGAGCTCTGGTAGCAAGGAGATCAGGAATGTGGATGGCTCAGGTAGAGGTAGAACTGGTGGTATAAAGGAGATATGCTGGCTCACTGTTGTTAACACCTTTGAGGAGAAGGGAAAGCTATTCCTTCTGATGTGAGTGCTTCTACTTTGATCTCAAAGGAGACTGTTAAAGTAGTTTTAGTATTCATATTGGCACATTAGGAAAGAGGGTAGCAAAGTGTTTTGAGCTGAAGCACTTTCTGTAGAGTGATCTGGAATAATACAAGCTACTAAAAAATGTTAAATATAAGAATTATATTTGTATTTATTTTTCCTGGAATAATACAAGCTACTCAAAAATGCTAAATATAAGAATTATATTTGTATTTATTTTTTTTTATCCAATGAAATATTTATGTAAAGCTCTTGCTATTTTTTGAAATGTTTCAGGCTTTGGTAAAATGGTCTGAAAAGAAACAAATGCAGCAATTCAAAGGTTATGACTATACTGATACTAAAAGAGAACAAGAAACCAATCCCTACCCCTGAGGCTCTGTGGCACTGATAAGTGACATTCTACCAGATTAAGGATAACACCTCTGTTGTAGATTTATCTCAGAGAGAACTGGCTAAAGCAATTCAGAGCTGACAATTCAACAGGGTGAACAATCAAGAATCTTAGTGTTCAGGCTTACTCCATAGCCATTTTTCAAGCAGTAGTAAGGGCTGAAACTTAGAGAATATTTTTAGAATTCCTTATATTTTGTGTTAGAGATGAATGAGAGAATTGAGAAGTTCATGTTCAGTATATTATTTTGTTCTTTTTTTGGTGGTGGAGGGATAGAGAAAAAAAGAGTAAGATTTTTTTAAAAAATCCAATGCTATCAAACTAAATTTTGTTTTCCATTAAATAGATACGAATTGTATTTTTTTAATTCAATGTTTTTAATGAAAAATACATAAACATGAAATAAAATATTTTATTTCACTTCACATTGTAAGAGAAAAAAGTTCTCAGTAATACTAGTAGATAATTCCCTTGAAAAAGTGGAAAATAAAGTCTTAAAGGATTTCCAGCATAAAAATTTTCCCTCCTAATGTATGTCTGTGTTTGTCAGGATTGGGTATGCACTATACATGTAGACAGCTAAACAACCAGTGCATTCAATAGTAAAAACAATAGGAAACAATTTCTAGATCTTACACTTTTTTTTCTAAAGAAGGAAACAAACATTGAGTAAAATGTCTCCAAAATCTTCTTGGATTTAATGTAATCTAACTCTGAAAAGAGGGAAGAGATTTTTTTCTATTTTTGTCTTTTTGTTTTGTGTTCATTCCTTTAGAAAATAAATACCTCAAGGACGAAGATCACTGTATAAGATCTATGCCTGAGTTTCCGTAGGAGATCTAAGCTAAGTTAGAACATTTTTTGAACTTTAGATCTGTTAAGATTTTAATTCTTATTAAAAACCAGTAAAGAATTTGGTTGCTGTAAAACTGAGTGGTAGATTCAAATTTCATCAAATCTAATGCCAGGTTCTGTCCAACTTTATGGCATATGTCTATGTGTAGATTTAGCAGTAAAAGTTCCTTTGCATATTGAGATATGTGTTGCCATGTATCACAGGAAAATAAATTACGTATTCCACTTTGGTCTTTTAAATATTGCAGATAATGCAGGTAAGAAAGGGTTGCTACATTTCTGCTACAAAAACTTTATTTGTGATGATGATGACTACTATACTAGAAATTGTTAATCTTTACTTCTACATCCTAGGATAAAGCCACATATTTCTTTACAAATAGAAGAAATATACTATGAGAATCAGCAATAATAAATATTACAATGCAATTATTACAAATGTAGTGTTCAAAGCAAAAGCACTTTTTTATATTTTCATGCAAATAATTACTGGGAAGTGATACATTGTCATACAATATCTTTGTTTTCAGACTTGATAATTTTTAGGAAAGTAGAGTTTTAGTTGATAAAGGAAACTGTTGCTACAAGCATTAAGTTATATGACTGAATTCCATGTGTCAGGCTCTTAAAGAATAAGCATGATGTAAACTCATTTTCTCATTACATGTAATTACATAAACAGAAAAATAAAAGGGAAATCATTGTAAAGTGATGTTCCTTCCAGAATGTCATAAAGATCTGGTCTAGTCCAGTAAGTGCAGAGTGTCTATTCACGGTCCAGAAAGATGAAGAAACAAATAAAATGATTTTTGGTAAAAATTTCCAGGAGGTTAAGAATTTACAAATACAAAATAATAAAAAGAACTGGCCAGATGTGTACATAAGGCTTGGATTATTTGACAGAGGATTATATGAATCATAGGTATTTTAGTGTGGTTTAACAGGTCATCTACACAGGAACAAAGAATCCATTCCCATATAACATTCAGTTCAGAAATTTACTTAGCCTGAGGAGGATTTCAAAAGCTATAAGAGGTCCCCATGCAAAGTTGTAGCCAAGGGAACAAACATAACCCGAAACAGAAATAGGATATCAGAAATTTTACATCTGTACATTGTATTCATTAAAATACTACCAGAAAACTTTAGAGATTTCTACTGTTTACAATTTAGAAAAGGATGTTTAGAAATATTGGGAAGTTTCTTTTTAATTTTATCAGAAATAAATAAGCAACAGGAAGGAGTGCAATAGACTGAGACAGTTTGACCATGCACAAAGGCATGCCAAAGCACGTGGGCTGCAAACAGAGACACAGCAAGGCACTGGGAATGTTCAGAGTGGCACATCAACACACATGGGCCAGGAAAAAGAAACAAAACAAACAAAACAGTCTACCCAGGCCAGCTACAGGTGGGTCAGTCTTACCTCTGTCCCTGGGAAGATGATGAAGAAAATCCTCTTGGAAAACATCCAAATACATGAGGACCACAAGGATTTATGAAAGAGTAATGATGTTCAACCAATGTGATAGCCTTCTACAATTAATTGACTAGCTTGGTGGACAAAGGGAGAGCAATAAGTGTTATTTTTCCTCAACTTTAGTAAAGCCTTTTATAGTGTCTCCTGTAACATCTTCACTGTAACATCTTCATAGACGGACTGAGAAAATACAAGTTAGAAAAGTTACTCGGGCAAATACTGTTCAAGATCTTAATCAATGACCTGGATACTGGGATAGAGTGCACTCTTAGCAAGTTTGCAGATAATACAAAACTGGGAAGAGAGGTTAAAGGATCGGGTGGTTGTGTTGCCATTCAGAGCTACCTTAACAGGTTGGAGAAATGGGCTGACAGGAATCTCACACTTCAAAGGGAAATGCAAAGTCCTGCACCTAGGGAGGAACAACCCAATGCATTCTGGGGGCAAAGCAGCAGGCAAGCTCTAAAGACAAGAACCTCAGAGTCCTGGTTGGCAACAAGCTGGTCATGAGACAACAATGCACGCTCACAGTGAAAAAGACCAACAGTGTCCTAGGCTGCGTTAACAAGAACATTGTCAGCAGGTTGAGAGGTGATCCTTCCCCTCTACTCTACACTTATGAACCCACACCTGGACTGCTGTGTCCAGTTCTGGGCTCCTGAGTACAAGAGAGACATGGACGTGCTGGAGAGAGTTCAACAAAGGGTCACAAAGGTGATGAAGGGACTGGAGCATCTCTCTCGTAAGGAAAGGCTAAAACCCACTGGGCTCTTCAGCATGAATAAGGCTCAGGGGGATCTTTTCAATGTATATAAGCCTAAAGGAAGGGAATGAAGAGACAAACAGGAACATCTCTGGTCTTCAGTCTGTCTGGACTTTAGTAAAGCCTTTGACACAATTTCTCACAGCATTCTCCTGGAGAAATTGGCTGCTCACAGCTTGGATGGGCATAGACTTTGATGGATAAAAAACTGGCTGAATAACTGTGCCCAAAGAGTGGCAGTGAATGGAGTTAAATCCAGTTGGTGGCCGGTCTCGAGTGGTGTTCCCAGGGCTCGGTACTGGGCCCTCTCCTGTTTAACATCTTTATCAATGATCTGGATGGGGAGATTGAGTGCACTGTCAGTAAGTTGGCAGATGACACTTGGGTGGAAGTGTTGGGTAGGGAGGCTCTGCACAGGGATCTGGACAGACTAGATCTATTGACCAATGGCATCCTGGCCTATATTAGGAACAGTGTGGCCAGCAGGACCAGGGAGGTTATCCTACCCCTGTACTTGGCACTGGTGAGGCCACACCTCAAATACTGTGTTCAGTTTTGGTCGCCTAGCTACAAGAAGGACATTGAGGTGCTCAAGTGTGTCCAGAGAAGGGCGACGAAGCTGGTGAAGATCTGGAGCACATATCTTATGAGGAACAGCTAAGAGAACTGGGGATGTTTAGCCTGGAGAAGAGGACGCTCAGGGAAGACCTTATTGCTCTCTACAACTGAAAGGAGGGTGTAAAGAGGTGGGAGTTGATCTCCCAAGTAACAAGTGATAGGATGAGAGGAAATGGCCTCAAGTTGCGCCAAGGGAAGTTTAGGTTGGACATTAGTAAGAATTTCTTTACTGAAAAGGTTATCAGGCATTGGAATGGGTTGCCCAGGGCAGTGGTGGAGTCCCCATCCCTCGAGGTGTTTAAGAGTTATGTAGACATAGTGCTTAGGGGCATGGTTTAGCTGGGGACTTGTCAGTGTTAGGTTAATGATTGGACTTGATGATCTTAAAGGTCTTTTCCAATCTAGGCAATTCTGTGATTCTGTGATTCTGTCTCAGTAGTGTCCAATGACAGGACAAGAGGCACATATTAAAACACACAAAATTTGGCCTGAACACATAAAAACATTATTTTTTACTCTGAGGGTGATTAAACATAGAATCATAGAATGGCTTAGGTTGGAAGGGACCTTTAAAGGTCATCTTGTTCAAACCTCCTGCAATGAACAGGGACATCTTCAACTAAATCAGGTTACTCAGAGCCCCATCCAACCTGACCTTGAATGTTTCCAGGGACTGGGCTTCTACTGCCTCTCTGGACAACCTTTCCCAGTGTTTCACTATCCTTATTGTAAAAAATTTCTTCCTTACATCCAGTCTAAATCTGTCTCTTTTACTTTAAAACCATTACTCCTTGTCCTATCACTACAGGCCCTGCTAAAAAGTCTGTTCCCATCTTTCTAATCGCGTTCATCAGTACAGGTTAGGTGCTGACCTGCTGGAAAGGAGCTGTGTGGAAAAGGACCTGGGAGTCCTGGTGGACAGCAGGGTGGCCATGAGGTAGCAGTGTGCCCTTGTGGCCAGGAAGGCCAACAGTATCTTGAGGTGCATTATAAAGAGCGTGGCCAGCAGGTCAAGGGAGGTTCTCCTCCCCCTCTGCTCTGCCCTGATGAGGCCACATCTGCAATACTCTGTCCAGTTCTGGGCTCCCCAGTTCAAGAGGGAGAGGGATCTTCCAGAGAGAGTCCTGAGAAGGGCCATAAAGATGATTAGGGTCCTGGAGCATCTCCCGTATGAGGAAAGGCTGAGAGAGCCGGGACTCTTCAGCCTGGAGAAGAGAAGATTGAGAGGGGATTCAGAGGTGAAAAGCTTAAGCAAGATAAATTCTTTTTAGAAGTACAGGCCAAGTTTTAGTCTGAAGCATTGTAACAATTTGCTTTGCACTTTAAGTTTGAATGGCCATTTCTATAAGCAATATGAGACAAATCAAACAAAAGTTATACTTTCACAACAGTTGTGATATTTTTCCAACTATACATGAGGTGAGGTAACCATAATGGTAATTATTTATCTAAAATGCTGATTTCCAATAAGAAAACTAATGTAAATCTAAATCTTTTTGGCTATAGAGGTAGAAGGAGATTTAGAGAGAAACATTTAGAACTAAACAGCATGTTTTTGTTGCTGAGATGAAGACAGTTTAATATATCTCACGTAAATGTTCCCATTTACAACAGTAATCTATATTAAAATATAGGTGCAGGATAGTCAATACAACCATCAAGTGAGTCACAAAAATGTTAGGATCTTGCAGCAGTTCAGAGGAAAGCAAGAATTCCTCCTACTCTGGGAGAATGAGACACCTCTACAAGGACTGAAACTTCTCTGACCTCTGAGAGCCAGGAAGTCAGTACTTCTCTATGTAGTAGGAAAAAAAAAAAAAAAAAAAAAGAAGAAAAAAGAAAAAAAAAAAAGAAGAAAAACAGAAAACAATGGAAGAAAGAGTAACTGCACTCTGTCAGATAATGCAAGCAGTGTCTCTAAATCTTCTGTACAAGTATCACTGCAAGATACTATGCTAAAAGAATGATCTGTCACTCTTTTAAATATTTCTGCCTTGGCTGTGTATATCCACAGCTGAATATCACATGTAACATTTGTAGCACTCTCGCACTGTATTGCACTACTGAAATCTGAAGTCATAAGAAAGAATTTGAACTTTATTGTTAATAATAAAATGACATCAATCTCTGTATTTATAAATTAAATATATAAACTTAACTTGGTGGTGGTGGTGGTGGTTTTGCTTCTGCTCGTCCTGTGGAAAGTGGAAAGAAACTGTGACTGAAGATCCTCTTTGTTCCTTTACAAACTTCATAATTTTAGAAGGATGAGTCCTTACACCTGACAGGTGTTGAGGAGGTGGCTTCAGAAGTTCATAAACACATTTGCTGTTGAGCTAAGAAGCTTTGTATGCTGAGTACCTCAGATTAGAATCTCTCCCAGTGTTAGTGTATTCAGCTTGCCAACAGTCTTCATCATTTTCACCAATGAAAAGCAGATTCTTTACACATTTGTTTCGGCATAATTTTTGTGGTCTGATCCACGCGCTAACAGGAGTGCAAGGACATTTGTTTGGATACACTACTGAAACATTCTTTGTAGTGCATGTTATTATTCACTAAATGGGAGAGGAGGGATGGTTTGTTTTTTTTTTTTTTTTCCCCTCTAATAGGGTGATAAAATAAAACACTTGCATTTGGGGGTTGAATTACATGGTCACAGTCACCACAAAAGTAATTGCCATCAGGTAGCTGTGCCACTGAGGGTCTACAGTGACGAACAATGCACTTTAAGAGTACACTTTTGTCTTTTCAGTTGGGCTTCTTCCATAAGGCATCAGGAGAAGATCTTTAAACAAGTTATTAAGGTCAGGGTTGTTCTGAAGAATGTTCCAATGTTTCCCTGATAATTGCTTGGATTCCGCCTGCTTATTCTTTAACCTAGTGACATGGTTAATAGAAAGTTATTTGTGTTTTGATGCAGAGTTGTATCAATAAGAGCTCCACTCATGCTTTCCTAACTCCAGGTTTATTCTAGGCATGAAGGAATTGTACTTAAGAAAAGCACCTATAAAATAAATAAAACTTCTCTCTCAGACCATCAGACCTTTTCAATAAAGGCCTTTATGTTAGAGAATCTCTTGAATATAAAATGTTATTTAATCAGGAAGTCCTGGCTTTTATTAAAGGTAGCGATTTTTGTATTATTATTTTTTTGCTGGTGAATAGGCATATTTTCTATGATAGGCAATATTTCATCTTGCAACTTATTAGAAAAAACATGTATCAAAATAATGTCCCTATTTCCCATTATGTTCAATATGAAGATGAAATATTTTATGAATTTTTCTCTGCACCTGTCAAAATAAAAAAAATATAATTTTCAGGATAATTTATAATGAATTTTGAACTTTGAGTCTTTCTTAGGAAGTTATATTTTAATCTTTACAATGTGGAAATAGTGAACATTCATGTATGTTTTTCTTTACATATAAAACATGTCACTTATGACTGGAATAAATAAGAAAGCTTATGTAGTAAAGTACTATTTGTTGCCAGTCAAAGTATTACAGTATGGCCCTCTCTGGATTTTGCTACATTAAAGGTATATGAGAGCTACTAAATAATTCAGAAATTCCTGTGTACATTTTGCAAATGAAATAATTTGTATATTAATTACACTTCCCCACTTATTTAAATGCTATTGTAAATATTTTTGGTTTTGTAAGAGAAACTCCATGAAAGCCTATGTGTTGATTTATGATGTCAAAAAAACATAAAAATAATGATAAGTTTACCTCCAATAGAAACAACATTTAATTCTTTATTTCAGTGCAAGAATCCTACTTCTTTGTTTGGGAGCGACTCTAGAGGTGCCCATGTGGATTGAAGAATATACTCTTCATTCTCTTGACATTAAAAAAAACCCAACAAAGTACAGAAAGAGAACACATGTAATTGAAGTGAGTAGCAGTTATGACTAAAATGCATGTGGAAAATGTATAGAAGGGTATTAAAAGCATTTGTAAAGGAGCTGAAAAAATAAAGTTTTCAAAGAAGCAAATTAAAGAAAAAAAAAATCTATTTCCTGACTTCTAAACCCCTAGGTAAGGCTGAGACTGTCTAAGATCTTTGGATGTGTGACATAAGCCAGGAAAGGGACCTGGGGGTGCTGATAGACAGGAGGCTGAACATGAGCCAGCAGTGTGCCCAGGTGGCCAAGAAGGCCAACGGCATCCTGGCCTGCATCAAGAACAGTGTGGCCAGCAGGAGCAGGGAAGTGATCCTTCCCCTGTACTCTGCGTTAGTGAGGCCACACCTTGAGTACTGTGTTCAGCTCTGGGCCCCTCAGTTCAGGAAGGACATTGAGGTGCTGGAGCGGGTCCAGAGAAGAGCAACAAGGCTGGTGAAGGGACTTGAGCACAAGTCCTATGACGAGAGGCTGAGGGAGCTGGGGTTGTTTAGTCTGGAGAAGAGAAGGCTTAGAGGTGACCTCATCACTCTCTTCAACTACCTGAAGGGAGGTTATAGCCAGGTGGGGGTTGGTCTCTTCTCCCAGGCAACCAACAATAGGACAAGGGGGCATGGGCTCAAGCTCTGCCAGGGGAGGTTTAGGTTAGATGTTAGGAAGAAATTCTTTACAGAGAGGGTAATCAGGCACTGGAACGGCCTGCCCAGAGAGGTGGTGGATTCACCATCCCTGGAGGTTTTTAAAAAGAGATTGGACGTGGCCCTTAGTGCCATGATATAGTAATTGGAGTTGGATCAGGGGTTGGACTTGATGATCTTGGAGGTCTTTTCCAACCCAATCTATTCTATGATTCTATGACTCAAATGGTGAACTAAAATGATTGTCCAATCCATACTGATCCTAGCCAGAAACTGATGATAAATAAAATACACCCTCTAAATACAAAAATAGAAGGGAGTTTATCATCTGAGCACAAGTTAATAATTCGTGTAATTTGAATGAAGTCAGTTGGAATTATCCCAGGAATGAATATAGACCAATTTGTTAAAGATATGATACAGTAAATACTGCACTGTGTCAGTGATACGTGTGTTCTGCAGCTGCGTCAGCTAAATAGGTAAGAGAATATTTCCCATTAGCTAAAAGTAGCCTAAACACTTAACTTAGACTGACCCATTCTGTCAGGGTGCAGAAGTGGCCTTCAAACAGAGTATCTCAGTATTTTTCACTTGAAACCAGGTAAAGCATCTAAAATCAGTTTAAAGGAAAAAAAGAAAAGAAATGACCAAAGCTCAGAAAGGAATAAAGGGAGGAGGGCAGCATGAAGGGGTATTCAGAGTACAACATTCAGTCTCTAACAGTCTGATCTTCAAAGGATTTCAACCAAGTCATTAAAATAGGAGGTTAGTTTTTAATGAGAAGGTATACAAGATGCCCAGTATAATTAGACAGTGGGCTCTGAGGATTTACAGGACTTATGAATTTTTGAAAGACAAGAAATAGCTGAGCAAACTGAGTTTAGAAAGTACTGTCCCTAATATTTTGCACAACCTACATCTGCAAGTTGTTTTAATATGTATGCTTTGAACCTTGTGAGGCACTGTAAAACAACAGTTCCTTCCTCACTAGCTGTTTCATCAGAAAATCGTGCCATGGATCGTGCTGGATCCTTTCATCTTCTCTCCCCACCATTCTCCCACAGTGAAAGCTATCCTTTTTGTTTACTAGACAATCCCCCATGTATACTTCACTTATGTGCAAAACAGTTTAGCAGGGTCAGTAAGTGAAAGCAAGGCAATGCTTTCATAGAGGATTTTTTTTTCCCTTTGTTTACTACTATGCAGTTAAAAGGCTCACAGTTTTGCACAAATGCATCTTTTACTTGAAATATTGATAATTCCTTCTAGTGAGCAACACCTCTTGATTCTAGAAAGTAACAAACATTAAAAAAGGACTTTTATAGACAGACAGAAGATTTAACTTATATTTTGTGTATTGTTTAGTTATGTTTCTCTCTGGCTTAATCTAGTGTTTGAACTCACTTTTTTTTTCTTTTTTCTTTTTTCTTTTTTCTTTTTTCTTTTTTCTTTTTTCTTTTTTCTTTTTTCTTTTTTCTTTTTTCTTTTTTCTTTTTTCTTTTTTCTTTTTTCTTTTTTCTTCTTTTTTCTTTTTTCTTTTTTCTTTTTTCTTTTTTCTTTTTTCTTTTTCCCTCCTTTTTCTCATGGACAGTTTTCCTTTACTTTGTTGTTTGTTTGGTTTGTTTGTTTTGTTTTGTTTTGTTTTGTTTTTTTTCTGTGCCCAGATCTGGTGCTCCCTTTCCTGAGTCCCCTGTATCTCTTTCTTTCTTTCCATATGAGAAGGTTTTTGCATGTAAGCATTTATTGAACCTTTTTTATTTTTTGGAAATAGAAGAGATGAGTGCATGTTTTAATACATTTTAAATGGCCATTGCTGACAGACAAAACACTTTTTTGGTATTATCTTGCATTGCTATTATGTTAGAAGACTTTTATTTTTATCGATATCTATTGTACCATCCAGTTAAAATGACAAAGACTCCCACTCTGAGCAAACTGAACGAGCTTTTCACCTCATTGAAGGAAAGGACTAGTTCTGGCTGCAATGGCTTTTTTTTTTTTTTTTTTGGAGAGGAGAGCCATTGTTCGCATTCTATTGACTCTATAGTTGCTGTTAAATAATGCTCACGTATTATTAAGAGAATATTAGTCTTTAGTGTACAAATAACTTTCTTTAAACACTGTTCCATCTAGGAGTATTTGTTCATGAGACTTAGTCTTCTGCTGCCACCTACAGACGAGAGAAAGTATTGCTGCATCGTGTGCCTCATAAAATACAGCAATGGCATGCTTTCATTATGTAGTTTCAGAGCAATTTCTCCAGTTTTATGTATCAGCATTATTTATTCTATAAAAATATCTCAGAGAAAACTAACTAAAGAGACTATAAGAGAAACTGAAGAATTAGGCAAAACCGTTCTCACAGTTGCACTCAAAAACTCTTCTGTGTAGGATCAACATATTATAGGCCATTTGTTCACTCTCCCAAAGTGAAAAGCATTCCTTCATTTAACTGCATATGTCAGTTCTGTTCTGATCTATTGTATCTAGCACCTCTTGTGTTCAATGCAGAACTTAGTGATAGGGTTTTCTTGCATCTCACTCCAGCTGGTGAAATACCCTTCTGTATGTCCTTCATGCTCATTGTTCTTTTGCTGTATCAGCCTGGAAGGAAAATTCAGAACAGCGGTTTTCTTCTCTCATTTGTAGCACACAGTACAAATGAAATCCTGCCAGGGTGAAGGATTAGTGGACAGGCCTCCTGGAGCTGTAAATCCCACAGCAGGCACCGCACAGATGTGTGTCAGAAGGAATATCAACCTTTGCCTCATTCTGATGAACCTCTGTGGGTACTATGAAAGGAACCTCTGCTAAGAAATTCGGCAGCACAATGAAGTGTTAAAAAAAGTGTAAAAATGAGGAAAACTCAGTATATTGCCATTTACTCAAACATGGTGATCCACCATCCACAGAGGCTTGAGTTCAAAATTACTCTTCCTCACCTGTTCTATCTATGGGGTCTTACTTGTCCCAGTGGCAGAAACAAGTTCCTAATACTCATTCTGACTATAGCATATTGTAGTAAAATAGTTGCAATACAACCTGGAGTAAGCTCTTTCCTATTAAAAAAACCCAAAACCCAAAACCAACAAAACCTTGGAGTGTGAACACTGCCAGGCAACAGGTAAATTTGTGTGTCTGTTGTGGGGCAGGTGGAGGGTGGGTGTCTAAAACTGAACTTTTGAATTCTCAACAGGAAGCATGCTACATGCTAGTTTCAACTGGTACAGGCTAGTTTTATAAATTTTAATATTACTTGAACTAAACAAATGTGGCACTTCCTGAACCCTCTGTTTAATAAAAAGGCATGAGGTACAAACACCAGTTAGGACACTAAGCAGACATTGTGTTTCTGCATATAGATTATTTAGATCAGTAAAACCAGAGACTGGATTTTCTGGAAGAAAAAGAGGCAAAGAAAAAAGCACTTATCAAAAAGAAGTGGCATCAGGTGGTCTGAAGAAAAGGTTGCCTTATCAAAAAGAAGTGGCATCCAGGACGTGGCCTGGAAAGAAGGTGAAAATCTCTGCTGTAGTAAAGATCTGAGAAGCAGGTTAAGATCCCAGATATCTGACAGATACATGGAAAAGAAGGCCTGGGAATGTCCAGGGACCTTGCCTGGTGACCCTCAAGACTGGTAACTGTCAGCAGCAGCACAGTGTGAAGAGATATGACTTTTTGTCTGATGTCCCTCGACCAGCAGGGACCCAAATGTGGGGAGGAGAAGCTGAAAGCTAAAGCATGTAACATGGGTGAAACTGAGCAAGCATGTACGATAAATGAGTGGGATGAAAGCTCTAATCTTGTAGATTCGTAAATAAATCCCAGTACACTTACCTAGTACAGCTGTTGTTTACTCTGTCTAGCCCCCATCAGCATGATAGACCATCGACTGTCCAGGAGCAAAACAGTTACAATTACACAAAATCCCTGGTGAGGTCCCTACTAACTCAGTAGATCCCAGATATGGCTTATTCTTCTTTCTGGTGTCTTTGAAACAAAATCTGTTCACAAACTAAAGAACAAGCTCCTTAAATATACGTGTAATACTTAAAATGAGCACTATAAATGAAATTAGACTAATCACTGTGATGTTGGATCAGGAAGCTTTTGAGGAATCTAGAACTCAAGAATTTTAGACAGGCTGCTAGGTGTCTGTTCTTGATAGGTATAGAGAGACCTGTAAATATGGTGAATTCACAAATATTTTAATAAATGAGGAGTTTTAAAAATGGAAATATAGTTTTAGTGACATCTTTTTCCTGCTAGACCATTTTTTTTTTAATTCATAAAATAGACCCATTTAAAAAAAAAAGATAAAACCCTTAAACCTCAATTTAAGCTCAATTTTCTTCCTTGTTCCCCTCCTTACTTTTATAAATTTCAAGGCCAGAAAAGCCCATGAAATTTCTCATTGACCTCCTGCTTAGCACAATTTTTAACCCTGTTCAGCACCTTCTCACAATAACACATTTGCATAACTATGTTTATCAGCTACAGTGACCTTCCTCTTGCCTTCTACCAGTCATTGTAATTTAACACAAGAGGTATTTTGTATACAGATTTTAATATGCATTTTGCTGAAGAAGGGCTCATTTGTAGACACAGCAAGAACATTAGTTTCTTGGTTACATTTACTCATAGATGTAAATTTTGTCTAACAATATTTCAGTATTTCCATTTAGTGATTTTTGTTTCAAATAACATTTTTCCTATGTAGAAATAACCCTTATTTTTAGCAGTAATGTTTAAGAAAAAATAGTTCAAAACCAGAAACAACAGACCCAACACAGCAGGCTCTTACAAATATAGGTCATGTACTATTGTTTTCTGCTTATTCCCTTACTCAAGTAACATGAAAGGGTATGCAGACTCAAAGTAGAAACAAATGACACCAAAGAGTTAATAGAGTAAGACAGTATTTTCCAGATTATTTATAGTTATTAAAATGTTAACTGAGAAATAAAACATTGCTACATTTATTCTTCAGTAGGTGTCCCCCCCAAAAAAAAAAAAAATTATACTATTTGATATTTATTCTCTCTAATATTTATTAAAGTGTGATAGAATTTATAAGGGCTAATTGCTGTATACTTTCATAAACACATATACTATGTATTTCGATGTTGTCATTCTGAAGTCAAATGAACTGCTAAGTGAGAATGAATGTGTACAAGGAGGTTCTGAATTTTTCACTTGGATGGAAACAACAAAACCAATGTTATTTTCATAGGCAATAAATACTTTGCAAATATGCAGTAATTAATGTTCAGATTCTGGTTCTCTTTTCAGATTATTAATACAGCACAAATTTTTACAGACTCTTCAAAAAATGCTTCAAAGGACAGATCAAATATACTTTTAAACTATATTTGTTCTGTATCAAGTGAACAGATTAAACATATATTGAAGATTCTGTTCCTTACCAGCCGAAATGTTCATTCATTACTCATCCCTCAATTATTTTCTTTGCCTCAGAACTGATATCTTTATTCATCTTAATGAAGGATTTAACAGTATTTCATTGACATGGATTGGAGTACTCCTTTCTACCATGAAAAAAGTCTGAGAAATCAATCCTGGAGTAAGGACTGAAGGATTTGGCCCAACACCTATAAAATATGAGGAGATAATTCTTTCACAAGGAAGAAGAATTATCATCTATTGTCTGTTGATGAACTCTGTGAAGACTGGATTGCACAGCACTCTGGATAGCAGTAAATGACTATTGTACTTCAGAAGTCAGATTTATTTTGCACATGTAAGACATTATTTTCATTCTCAGTCTTCAAGGACTCTTCATTAAGAGTCTAAAATGTTTCATCAAACAATGTAGCATCTGTTAAAATTATAATCACTCACATCAAGAATCCATATCAAAAGATATACTGTACTTTTCTTCCTTTGTATTTATTGCCCCCCAAAATATGTGTCTCAACAATCTGGGGGATATATAGCAGGCTTGGTGGAAAAAGTGTTCCGCTTTATTTTTGTTTCTAGTTAACATCAGAAGTGCAGTACTGTTAATATTGAAAAAGAAGTAGATTTTAACTGTTTTTATGGGTAATGCAAAGACAAAATAATAAAGCAAGCATGTGGGCTTTATTCATCTATTATGAATAGTGTTATTGCCATGAAATATATTATGCAGACTTTAGTTGATTTTCATTGTGATTTGTAAGAAATTAAACCACTGCTTGTTAGTGTGAAGGTGAAGAGGACTCTTAAATTCTACTAGGCCTTGCTGTTGAATCTTGGTAGGTTAAAGATGCAGGAATCCAAGAGAAGGTGAAAGAGAGGATCACAGAACGTCAAAGATGTCTATTACCACATGGCAATTGTCATTTTGGCATCCAGTAACCAGTCTTTTTAAAACCATGCTGAAGGCATGGAAATACAAATATTAGTTTAATTAGCATTTTTTGAAGCTCTGAGTCTCCTTTTTGTTGCCTTTTATTCCTTTGCTGACTGAATCATTCTGTGTGTATCTATTGTTAACTCTGTTAACATGTTAATAGATGACAAGGTACGAAAGCAAAACCTGTTTTTTTCACACCAATTTTTGTTTCTCATATGTTTGTTCTTCTCATTTTCTCTAAGGGTTATGAAGGTCTTTTAAGTTTCTGAAGAAAGTGTGGTTCTGTGGCTCAAACCTCAGTGGTATACGATCACGATCATGAAATATATAACACCTACAAGGGCCTTTTGTCCTACTCAAGTATTACACAAACCAAATCAGGTCACTCGGTTTAGAACAGACCTGAGCACGGTGCAGTGAGCTTGTACATGATCCTATGAATTGATGAGCTTATTTTCTACTTATTCCAGATCGCAATTTTGATTTTGCAAACCAATGTGGTTTTAAAAACAAGTAAGAAAAGCTTGGGCACATCAAAATCTCAAAAATTAAACACGGTACAATTAAATGGTACATGTGTCATATTAAAACAATAAGAAATGCATCCCAAGAGGACAAAAAAATCAAAAAAGATTAGGGATATATTTGGAAATACATCACTGAAACTATCAACAATCATTAAAACAAACAACATATCACCATAGGGAGCCCTAAATTAAAAATCCTTCATACTTCAGAAGTCAGTATAGTTAGTGTTGCCAATAGTACACTTGGGATTATTTTAATGTACTATAGGATTTAGCTTTTGGTTGATCTGCATAGTTATCCTTTTGATCAGTTATCATTTCGAATTCCCCTTTTTCTATATTGCAGATAACGTTTCCTGAGTTTTTACTTCAGTCCCCTATTTTGCTGGAGGAATAATTATTTATCACACAAAATAGTTCTAGCTCTTAGAAAGAGAGAGGATTACTTCGTCATTCTTTATTTTAGGAAGGTGAAGAGGCAGTTTGTCATATTTCATATTGTCCAACTGTTGTTAAATGGTGAGGTTATTTACCTGGAGATGTTTATTAGTGACTACACTTTAACCAGCCAGGGTAGAAAAGAAAACAAGCTTGATCCAGCATTGTACTCCAGGATCTTTGAGTATCAATATATAGAAATATGAGTGCCATTCAGTCCTGACTTTATTAAACTAAAAAGGAACATTTTTTAGTGGACTGAGGATTTAATCTCAGTGTCTCCATTGCAGACACTGTTTCTGTGATTTTTTTTTTTTTTTCTTCCACTTGAGGAGAAATTGGGGAAAAAAAGAGGGAAACATTTTCTATTTAATTCCCACCTGATAAATTTTTAATGTACTCTTGATGTTACTGCAATGTAGAGCATTGTATCCAAAAATACTTTGAGACTAATAAAATTTCCATGGGAAGTTTTGCATTAACTTTGCTGTCTGTATGAAGATTCAAAGCTGAAATTACATAGATATTCAGAAGAAGAGAAGTATACAGAAGAACTAATACTGCATAAAAAATTCTTGTGTAGTTACATACTTTGAAATAAAGAGACTGTAGCAAGAGAAAGATAAGTTTACAAAAATATTTTATATAAAGCTTGAGAAATATTCTCAAATTTTATGGGTTCATTATAGTTATAGACAGGTAGTACTGAAGGAATTTTTTGCAAGGAGTAAATTACATTAAAAATTATGCATTTGAAAGGAAATAGCTAATAGTTGCTGTAAAAACTGAGATTAACACAGTCCTGCCTATACTTATTTCAAGGCATTGATAGGTTGGTGTTGGCACAGAAACATCTAGGACTCTGTTTGCTATTATTGTGCCATTAAATTTTACAGAAGAAATACTGGAGCTTGAAGTAATTTCTGTTTATGTTTCTGTTTTGATATTATGGAGTGCATTCTAAGAAGAATAGGACTGCGCCTACTTGTATGTACTAAAATGAACATTTAACACTGACCTGTTCTGCAAAGTGCAACAATGATCTCTAGTGGCAGCAACTATTATTTCAAGTTTACTGATAAAAATAACATGGTGAAGTATTTCATAGTATAAGTTGTTGGGTTTTTTAATTAAAAAAACCCCAAACATTCAAGCAGAAGTAGTTAATGAAACCTAATCCCCTGATTCAGTATTTCTTTCCTCTCTATATGTACTCAAGTTTGCAAATTTAACAATCCCTTAGGTAATAACCCAGTTTTGCATATGCAACTGTCTGCTCTGTTTTTTTCCAAAGTGTTTCAGATATATTACTTTCATAACTACTTTTAGCTGAGGCCTTTAAATCTTGAAGTTACTGTTGATATAACAGAAAATGACAGAAGGCTACATTTTTCCTTCCCTGTACACAGAGTAGCTTTACACTGCCTTTAGGCTGTGTACATTTGTACACCTGTAATCTCTTTTCTATCAAATATATAGGGGTTTGGCCACCCCAAACAGCAGTATTGTATTATCTAAGAAGGTATAATAATACAGCAATTAATAGTATGATTAGGAATTATTGTAAAATTCTTGTACTTGAAGAGGAACCAGGATTATAAAATATTAGGTTTTCAAGTAGTTTTAAAAGAAAATTTAAAAAATATCCCCCAAAAAAACCAACTACCAAAAAATCAACTAGATTCTTTCCATATGCTGACCTCATTCCTTGGTAACTATTTCAGATTAGAAATTTTGGCCCAATAGTGTTTCCTGAATCTTATTTTCACTCAAGTTCTGAAAACATTCTTGTTCCTCTCTCATTCTTTGTATTCTTTAAGAAGTGAGTCAAGGAAAGGAGATGCAAGCCGAAACAAGGCAAAGCATAGCATCCATACGTGATTGCAGTTTAGACACTAGAATAAGACATTCTTTTTTTATATAAATACACTAATATAGTTCAGGTATTTACTCTGGCTATGTGATGGTAGCTTTGATTTCTACAGAGGCACATGTCAGAAACATAGCTTTCAGTGTTCTTTTTCTATCTTAACTTTCTTCTTCCCATGCATTTTTTTTAATTGTCTCCACTTATTCTCTTATTTTTTTGGTATGATAAATGGATTATCATTATGTTTCATGGAACATATAGTACTCAAAGGATATTGTTGTTTAATAGTTTATCTGAATTTAAGGGCAAAGAACTCAGGGATCTAAAAGACATGTGCTATGAAACATATTCTTTAAGCATATTAAATGAAGTCCAAAATCCTGACATAAGTATTAGGACTATATACAGTATCAGACAAAGCACCAAGCCTCAAAACGGAACCCAGAGCAGCTCGTAATCTGAACACTGCTTCCTAATGACAGACTGCTGCCTGGAATTAGTCAGTGGAGAAACACTGAGAGTTAGAGAAAAGTTTCACTTCATTTTCAAGCCAGAGATGTTTTTCCTATTCTGCCAAGTGATGCTGTCCGGTAAAAACCTAGATCCTTTTCCTGAAGGGAAGCAAATCTGCTTTAGTTTGTGTCCCTTCATTATAAAGTAGACTAATAGCCTACTTGCCAAGATAGTGAAAGACTGTCTTCAGGCTACACGGCTGTATCCTGTCTGAGTAGTATTAATATCCTATTTCCTTTTTCCTTGTGAGATTTCCAAACTGCAAGCTATTCTAGAGTTTTACATTTTATCTTTTTAAAATTCTACTAGTCTGACATCTTTTGAGTCAGAAAGAAAGAGACTAAGATAGAACACTTTGCTAGTTTAGCCTCAGCTTCTTGTGCCTCACAGTTACAATTATATTGGTTTGTTGCAAACAAACAACAAAAAAACCCGTTTTTATTTTGGTCAGATTTTCCCTCACACTGTTGATGAGATACATTTGTCTTTTGTGAGAGAAATTTGCAGCATGAAGGTTCTACTGGCTGCCTGATTATTTTATTTAGATTTGGATTTCTGTGGGTTTGACACAAATTCTAATAACTGCCCATTATATAAAGATGTACGCAACCATTGATACTTCACGCTGCATGACTACACAAGCTTTGCTACTTTGAAAAAGA
The DNA here is from genome assembly GCF_000700745.2 of Antrostomus carolinensis. NCBI lineage: Eukaryota > Metazoa > Chordata > Aves > Caprimulgiformes > Caprimulgidae > Antrostomus > Antrostomus carolinensis. Next base: position 50,137 of record NW_010305902.1, read on the forward strand.
TGGGGAATTTACAGCTGGTAAAGCAGCTGTTGTCTTGCTTAGAAGTTGTAGTCAAAATCAACACATTACTGCAGGGCTTCCAAGATTGCACTTTCTCCGTATATGTTTCTGAGTACAATTCAAGGTGTTAATATTTAATTGGACCTTAATATACTGTATGCTTTAGGGCTTAGCTGCTTGGAAGACACATTCATTAATACAACAATAAAGATTACTTCAGGTAATATAATTCCAGGTGCCTGGATATACACAGTTTGGATGTAAAGTGGACTATTTCCAATAAAGATTGTACGAACAGATTTATATTTTCCTGATGAATCTTTCAGCCACCCATTTTTATTCAGCATTTAGCTTGAAGTAGACTGTGACCTTTATCTAAACAATATTTTATACTGAGAGAGTAGTTTGAAATACTTTTGTCAGCATGCTTGCGTTTTTTAACATAGTCTATGCACACAGAGGTTACACTTCTCTGAAGCTTCCCTTTGCTTGTTGTAAACCTTCCCTTTCACTCCAGTCATGTCTTCTCATTGTAGAGGCAGGTGAATTCTCTCACAGTAAAGACCCTCTCCTTTTCCTTCTTAGCTTTTTTCTCCATCTCAGCATCATCACCTCAGACTCAGTAAACTCCTTTCAGCCTTCCTCATCCGCCACCTATTCTACCACCACTACCTACATCACTGGAAGGCCTGGAGCCAGCTCTGCCAACAGCTTTTTTACTGCAACAATTCTATATAAACTTTGTCATTCTTTCCAGCATAATTACTGATAATAGCTGGTTGTGTAGGCACTATGCACGTGTGTGCATGTATTTAATTATACATATTAGTCAAGTGTTGCTTAGATCCCAAAAGAAAAATATTTGAACATGGGCAGTGCACTACCATCTGGGATAACAGTGTGGATTGTATGACAGTCGTTTCCCACTGGAAGAGAGTGGAAAGGCCTAAAGGGTTGTTAATACACCAATTAAAATGCTCTCCTAATTTAAACAAAAAGACAGACACCCAAACTCGAAATTTCACAGATGTTAAAACCCTTTACCCTGCAGAATTGTGGAGCTACAAATCCCAGTTTGCTACATCCAAGAACAGGCCTGCAGGTGTTGTGGAACAGGCTTAGGGGAGGAATGGTGTGTTTCAGAGTGCTTTCCAAGTTTCTTGTTTGCATGGACCATAAAGTTGGGAATTTGATGCACCTGATTTCATTAACAGTGATAGCAATGAAAAACGTTCCTTGTAATAATCCAGTCAGAGTTAAATTCCGTGAGGATACTGGAGCACCAGTTATCTTCAAGGAATTTCTTGACTCATTCAGGTAACTGTACATGGTCAAATGATTTAGCTTTCCAGTTAATTTGCAAAATGTTGAGACAAATAAATATTAATCAGTTACCCATGCTACGTAGATATTAATTCACCTTTTCACTCCATTTTCAAGTGAAGCAACTAGTTGCTCCTGGAAGAAAAATTGGGTAAACATTTAATAATAGTTTACTGCAAAGGTTGCTCTCAAAGGACAGAATAAAAAATATTGCTTCAGATTTGTCTATCTTCACTTTATATTTTTCAACACTATCTAAAAGGTGTTGTGTCTTTAGATCCTCTCTCTGTCATCACAAGATATGCAACAACACTTTGAAACATCTTGGTGGTAGACTGTGATGTCAGCTTCACAGCTTCTTCAGATACTTTTTCAGATACTTCTTCAGAGCTTCACAGATACTTTTGCAAGAAAAAATAAAGATACAAGGAAAGTAATAATTATGTCTTAGTTATACAAGTGTACCACAAGATGCATTGTCGAAGTGGGAAAACTCGACCACTCAATATGAGCGATCAACAAGCTTCGTTTATTGATTAGCGTTCAGCATACTTATACAGTTCTTAATGAGATCATACATATTCTGTAACCTAACTAATTAATTGGTCACTATCCTAAACGTCAACCCCTCCCCTAGTTCCTCATTCCTTAGCTGCTTACTCCCTTAAGTTCCCATGCCTTAGCTGACCGTAAGCATGCTGTTATCGTATAGCAGCTGCAATCAAGGACAGCGTGTCCTTACCACCCCAGCACTTCAGACTAACAGAATCCGATGTTTCCCAAAATCCTGGTCAGCCATCTACAGTATGTCTATGTGACCCTTGTCAGCTAACCAGTCCTCGACAATGCACCCCTGGTCAAATGGTCTGGAAGGCTAGAGCC
>NW_010305903.1:0-509 GCF_000700745.2 Antrostomus carolinensis
CTGCCAGCTGCCAGGGTCAGCTCTCAGCCTGTCTGGAGAACTCCCCATGGCACTGCAGGGAGCACCTGTGGGTGGAAGAGATGATCCCTGGCAGGGTATGGTCCTTCTGCTTTAGAGAGGGTTCCGCATCCATCAGGGCTGCTCACAGCTCCAGATCATGTCCAGAGCACTTTTGAGAAAAAATTCATGAGGACAGTCATGGCAGGGGTTTCCTGCTTGAGTCTCTGCTTTCCTCGCTCTGTGCTTTTACTTTTCTCTGGTTCACCTGGGCTACATGGAAACACAACTGACCAGCTTAGAGAAGGGTGTGAGACTCCTTAATCCTCACCCTTAGGTTTACTAGGAAACTTGGTGTCATCCCCCTCCATCTTACAGATGGCACCAGTGTCACCTTTCCAGGTCCATCAGGGTTTGTGTGAGCTGTTCTTTAGCCCCTGCCCACACAGAGCAGCTGCAGGCAGAGCTGTGCACACAGGGACTGGGATGGGGTCTGTGAGCACTGGCAGGGG
>NW_010305903.1:691-1467 GCF_000700745.2 Antrostomus carolinensis
CCTCTCCCATCAAGCACAGCGCTCTGCCCAGGGCTCTGCACCATTAGTCACCTCCTCAGCCAGCAAAGCAGCAGCAGAAATGAAGTGCCTCCTTCCTTCCACATGTTTCTGTTCTGCTGACCAAGGCCTGAGGGTGACTGTCCTGCATTGGCCCCGCCTGGGAGGTGGTGTGCAGAGCTGGCTAAGGGAACAGCTTTCCTCAGAGCCTCTCTGCCTCTCTCCTTGCCTCTCTCAGCTCTCAACATCTCTGGAAATGGCAGTTTCAGCTGCAGAGTCAGGCACTCATCCTGTGAGTCCTCCTGTGCAGATGTGTCCATGGCAATGAGGTGTCCCTGGGTTTCCCTTAACCTGAGGTGTGGCTGACAATGCAGTGTGTGGGGCTGGGGAATGAGCTTCCTCGGAGGACAGGAGACAGATATCCTGCTCCTCATGACATGCCCAGGCAGATGAAGAAAAATTCTCCTGCAACAGAGGTGAAGGATGTTTATTTAGGAAATAATTAGCGGGGGTGTTTTTTTGTGTAGCAGAGGAGCAGTGCAATGAGAAATGGCTTTCATTTTCCTCACAGAAGTCTCTCCTGACTTGTCACTGTCTTTTCCTTTTTGAATAGTGCATCTTGTCCAAAGGGACCAAATGTCCAATGCCAGTTCCCTCACAGAGTTCTACTTATTTCAATTTGTAAACATGCAGGAGCTGCAGCTCTTGCACTTCTGGATCTTCCTGGGCATCTACCTGGCTGCCCTCCTGGGCAACGGTCTCATCATCACCACCATCGC
>NW_010305903.1:1931-4162 GCF_000700745.2 Antrostomus carolinensis
TTGCTTGTTTTGTTTTCATGGTGGTGTCCTATGTGCAGATCTTCAGGGCTGTGCTGAGGATCCCCTCTGAGCAGGGACGCCACAAAGCCTTTTCCACATGCCTCCCCCACCTGGCTGTGGTTTCCCTGTTTATAAGCACAGCCATGTTTGCCTACCTGAAGCCCCCGTCCATCTCCTCTCCAGTTTTGGACCTGGTGGTGACAGTTCTGTATTCAGTGGTGCCTCCAGCATTGAACCCCCTCATGTACAGCATGAGGAACCAGGACCTCAAGGATGCCCTATGGAAACTCATTCAATGGACACAGTTTCACTGACAACAAGCTGCCTGCCCTGCTCTGCACATTTCCCAGAGTTTGTCTCAGGCCACGATTCTACTCTTTTCCCTTGTGACAATCATAGTTATATACATCTATAAACAAGTTTGTTCTACTTGTCCTGAAGCTTGATCCTGTGTGTCTGACCCTTGCACAGCACTGTTTCTGGTCTGACTGTCTAATAACAACTCTTCAATAAAACAAGATCACCCAGGTGCAGTGATTGGAGGCTGGGCTCTTTGTCTATATTTTTTTTTCTCATTGGAACAGCTAAGGAATTGATCCATTAAAGAGTCATTTCTTCCTGTGTTATCTTTCTCTTTGGGGTTAATCTCATGGTACTATTAAATTCTCCTGATCCAAATATTCTGGATTCAATGACGTTTTTCTTAGAATCCAAAGGTAGTGGATATGGTGCATGAGATCCCCATTACCTCCTCAGGCAGCTTTACATACGACAGGACTTCTAGCATATACCTGACTCTCTGGAAATGAATTTGGAGACATCAGGAGAGGATGGGAACTCATCACGTGCCCTGGCTTGGGAGGGAATGGAGACTCTGTAGGTGAAAATCCCTCTGAGGTGAAATTCCACCAGAAGTCAAGCACTAAATTGAGGTAATGACAGACTCTTCTGTGTCATTGGAGTTTAATGGTGATCCACTTCTAGCATATACCTGACTCTCTGGAAATGAATTTGGAGACATCAGGAGAGGATGGGAACTCATCACGTGCCCTGGCTTGGGAGGGAATGGAGACTCTGTAGGTGAAAATCCCTCTGAGGTGAAATTCCACCAGAAGTCAAGCACTAAATTGAGGTAATGACAGACTCTTCTGTGTCATTGGAGTTTAATGGTGATCCAGATGATGGAGCTGCCTGAGGAGCCCCAGGGCCAAGACTCTTGTACTGTCCAAAGGAGTGGGGTTGGTGGGGGCAGAGGAGGTGGTAATTTCAACTGGGGCTGAGGATCACCTCAACAGAGGTGGGGAGAGCTCTCTGTGCTGGGAAGAGTCTGGGAGAAAAAAACACCAGTGTAGAGCTCAGCTGAGTGTGAGTGTGCAGGGTGAGACACACAGCACAGTGCTCATGGTGAAGAGCCAGGTGTCGTGGTGAAGGAAACAAGGCACCAAAGGTGCAAAAGAGAGGGACCAGGTCTGTGCTACGTTCCCTGGACACCCTGGGGAAGCTGCCTTGGGGAAACTGTTCCAGATCAGTCCCACACACCAGCCATTTCTCTATCTGACCACACAGCCCAGTCCTGAGGAGGGACCTTTGTTGCTTGGTCACCTGTCTTCCTTTAAGGTTCAGTGATACCCAACTCTACCACCATTATTAACGAAAAGGGAACCAGTTTCCCACTGACACTCATTACACTCCAGTCTCAGGACTCTTGTCACAAATGGTCTCTCAGCAAAACCCGTTTTCACACACCCCCAAGATCAGGTGCTCATGGCCTTGTCTTGACAAGGATTGAAAAATTCCATTGATTGAGATCTCACCAACTGCTCTTGGTCCTTGCTCCAGTGGTTTGCTCTCAACGAGTACTCAACCCCACTCTCTCAGCTTCTCTTGGTCCATATAATGTGCTCCAGGCCCCAGACATCCTTTTGGTCCCTGTAGGACTGGATCCAGCCTGTCAGGGTCTTCTTGTGCTGGGAAGCCCCATACTGGGTGCAGCAGTCCTGATGTCGTCCTGTGGTGGTGAACCTTGGCCAGCAGCCAGACACCGGCCCCGTTGCTCACTCACTCCTCTGACAAAGGGAGAAAAGAAACCAGGAAAGCTCATGGGCCAAGATGAAGTCAAGGAGATCAGTTACCAATGACTGTCATGGACAAAGAAGAGTGGAATTGGAGAAAAACAGTTTAATTAATTGCCAATTAAAAAAGATTTCACAGAATCACAGAATGGTGGGGGT